>NC_044925.1:18362580-18366716 GCF_003576645.1 Ipomoea triloba | reverse complement strand
CTTTTTTTTTTTTTTTTTTTTTTTCCCCCCCCCCCCCCCCTCCCCCCTTTTAAATTAAAAAATTGTGGTCGTTTATCGCGTTTTCACTAGTCATAATTATAATAATATTATACTTTAAATATATATGTACATACCTTATATATATATATATATATATATATAGAGAGAGAGAGAGAGAGAGTTTGGATCATATGAGATCACTAGTTTAGGTAAGATCGTGAGATCAGATCTTGTGCATCCATTTAATAATGTAATGGTCTATATTGATTTAAGATGCTAAGTTGAAGTGTGTGCGAACTGTAATAAAATGTGTGCGAATGGTGATTAAGTGTGTGCGGACGGTGATTAAATGTGTGCGAACGGTGATTGATGTACAAGATTTGATCTCAAAATTTTTTAATTGTCTAGATTGATTAAGATTCCAAGTTGAAGTGTGTGCGAACGGTGATTAAATGTGTGCGAACGAAGTGTGTGTGTGTGTGTGTCAATCAATCTAGACCATTAAAAAATATTACATTGATGCACAAGATTTGATCTTACGATCTTATCTAAACAAGTGATCTCACTGGAACCCTACTCTATATATATATATATAGAAAAGTATATATATATATATATATATATTGTCAGAATGTCACATTTATTGAGTTATTATTTACCATAATAATTATTATATTTTATTATATAGAAAAGTATATGTATTGCAATTAACCAAAATTTGACAAAAGGACCAACATTGGAAAGAATTTGAAAGTCAATGGACTTAAATTGTCCAAATTAAAAGTCGGGGACTAATTTTGGAAAATCAACATAGTCGGAGGACCATTGCTGAAATTAACTCATTTCAATATTATCATTTGCAAAAATAATGATGCATATTTCATGTACAATTGTATTAAGATTAGAAAAATATTTATAGTTTAATTTCAATCAATATTATTATTTGGAGATTCTGTAAAATAATAAGTAGAATTGTATTACGGGTAAGAAAGTATATATATACTGTAATTTTAAAACTGAAGGGCTTGATATAGTTTGCCTATATTTATATATTCATTTATTTATATTAAATATTTAATTTCATGTATGAAGATTGAATTTTTTTGCATATATATTGTTTTACTGGATATGCATGTGTAAAGTTTTTCTTGCTTGTCAACAATATTGTCACTTTACCTGCAGATTTATAACACAGAAGGCAGGGAAAACCAATAAGAGTGACGAAATAAACTATTTGCTACCGTATATAAGCTAGCAGCAATGCCAAAATTTAAAGCATAATAGAATAAACCATTTGTGAAGCATTTAGTCCACTCAAACAAAGAAAAACATAATCATAGTCTAATGGTGCAGAAATAGGAAATTTAATTGTCCGGAACACAAATATATATTGTTTTTCGTCAATCAAAAACCAATGGTCAAGGTTCTAATGTATTGGGTTCGATCTTAGGTTCTTCAAACCCTTTGAAGACGATGAATAGTCCATGTTTATCTATTTAAAGACTGCTGTTGGGAGTGCTTTCATCAACCAAAATGACTTATGGACTTGACGAAGATGTAGCTTCTAGTGGTGCTATGCCCTGGATGAAACTAACTATTAAGAAAAGCAAGGCGGAAAAAATATTACTGCAAGAGGAAGAAACATGTTTAATGAGAACTAACTTGTTCAGCATTGTCTTGTAGAGTGTTGATATTGCATAGACATATAACAATGCATCAAGCGGAGCCTTATATAGCTTTTCCTCGTCTTGGGGGATAGGTCGGAGGTAGAGACACTAGTACAAAATTGATCATACATATAGGACAATTTGCATCCGGAGTTGAAACTCCAAACGCGTAAAGTGACACGGTCGCATTTTTGTAATTAAAATGTCCACTATTTAATTATTTTTTTCTTAAAAAATAACGGACCATCTACGTCCGAAGTACCCACTTCAGACGCAGATGGTCCGTAGCGTTATACCATCTGCGTCCGAAGTCGGAACTTTAGACACAGAGTGTGTTACGCGTTAGACCTATCTGCGTCCGAAGTACCTACTTCGGACGGAGATGGTTCTTTATTATTATTATTTTTTAATTATTTTTTTAGTTAAAACGTTTTGAAATATAGATATGGATCTCAATCACCATCGCCGCACCATCTTTAATTCCCACACCATTGTCGCACCACCTTCCCCACACCATCACCTAGGGGTGAGCATCGGTCGGTTACGGTTAATAACCGAATAACCGATGAGATTTTTTAATACTTCGTAACCGACCGAGCATACATGTATAACCGACCGAAACCGACACAATCGATTTCGGTCGGTTATTTCGGTAACCGAAAAACCAACTGTGAACTGCATAAATAAGATTTTTATAATTCATCTTTGATCCAAACTCATCTTTGACTCATCTAAAGATTTTAATAGTAAAATTATAACTAAACAGTGAATAAACTGAATTAGAGTGTAAATAATAAACTAACATTGAACCTAACTTTTAAAAATTTAACAGTGACTGAATTAGAGTGTAAATAATAAACTAACATTGAACTTAAAACTTAAAAATTTAACAATGTTTATTAAGTACACTGTTAATAAACTAACTAATTAATAACCTAAGACAGAAAAGATTTACTAAGTGTGCGGTGTGCCTACATGGGTTTGCTAATATATATATACTGCCTACTGGTTAACTGGTTTACTAATATTATATGGTGACCGCGGTTATTACACCTTCATAACCGAAAAATAACTGAATAACCGAAATTTTTTTTAGCCTTATAACCGATAACCGAAATTATCGGTCGGTTCTATTATCGGTTATCGGTTATGTCGGTTTTTCGATAATTATGCTCACCCCTACCATCACCGCTGTCGCTGCGCCTCCCATCGCCTCCCGTCAACACAGCCACCGCTGCGTCCACATCCTATGCCCAGCCGCTGCACTCTATCGCTTCACGTCCAGCCGAACACCCAACCGCTGCACTCCATCGCTGCTCTCCACTAGCCATTGCTCCTCGCTACCGGTCGCCTTCCCCTGTTCCTCGTCGGTCGCCCGTCTCAGGTACGTACATTACTTTATTTTATTTATTTGTTTTATATTTAAGAAATATTTATTATTGTTTATTTTAATTTTGATTAATTATTGTGTGTTATTGTATATGTTAGGTATTAATATTGTGATAGTTTAATTAAAAAAATTGTGTATTATGTATATCTATATACTTGCTATTGTGTGTTAAAAATGTTCAATAATATATTTTAGAAATTTTCTTGTATATTATGTATTATGTGTTATGTATACGCATAGAAAAATTGTATATTGTGTATTATGTGTTATGTATATATAAAAAATGAAAGTGAAAAATTATAAAAAAAAATATAATTATCAATAAACAAAAAATAATTTTATAAGTATATCAAATTAAAGTATATAAGTAAATAAAATAAAGTATATAACCAAATTTAACAAAATGTTCAATAAATAAAAAACAATTATCAAATTCAAGTATATTAGTATATAAGTAAATAAAATAATCAATCAAAAAAAAAGTAAATAAAATAAAGTATATAACCAAATATAACAAAATGTTCAATAAATAAAAAATAATTATCAAATTCAAGTATATAAGTAAATAAAATAAAGTATATAACCAAATTTAACAAAATGTTCAATGAATAAAAAATAATTATCAAATTAAAGTATATAAGTAAAATAAAAAAATTAGTCCATGGATGCATGTTTCAATATTATTATTTACAGAAATAAGGATGCATGTTTCATGTACAATTGTATTAAGATTAGAAAAATATTTAGTGTAATTTCAATCAAATTATTATTTGAAGATTCTGTAAAATAATAAGTAAAATTGTATTACGGATAGAAAAGTATTTATACGGTAACTTTTTTCTAAATTATTGCAATTTCAATATTATAATTTGAAGAAAATAAGGATACATGTTTCATGTACAATTTTATTACGGTTAGAAAAGTATTTATAGTCTAATTTCAATCAATATTATTATTTAGAGATTTTGTAAAATAATAAGTAGAATTGTATTACAGACAAGAGGTTTTTTTTTTTTTTTTTTTTTTTTTTTTTTTTTTTTTTTTTTCTTTTTTTTTTTTTTTTTTTTTACCGATTACAG
>NC_044925.1:18253325-18362199 GCF_003576645.1 Ipomoea triloba | reverse complement strand
TAAAATAATAAGTAGAATTGTATTACAGACAAGAGTTTTTTTTTTTTTTTTTTTTTTTTTTTTTTTTTTTTTTTTTACCGATTCTTTTCCATTATTCCTGATTATGATTATGATTATGATTATAGAACGAGCTCACTATGACTTATAACCAAGCTTGTGTACTTTAAGGCTACGAGCTCACATAGCTTCAACTACTGCCCAAGCTCGACTAACTTATGCTCGAGCTCGTGTGCGCTAAGAACACATCGAGGGATTGGTCTTGTACCGTCCTGCCAAACTAATGATTTGCTGAGCTCCCACCAAAGAGCTCTCTCCATCATGAGAAACTGGGCTCAAAGATTTTCGAGCTCGCACTGAAGGACTTACCTTATCCAAAAACGTCGAGGTCATGAGTTTCTATGCTCATGCGGAAGGACTTATTTCTCTTCAAGAGGCCGATCTCATGACTTACTAAGTTCATGATAAAGGATTTGTTTTGACCCAAAGAGTCAATCACATGACTTACTAAGCTTGCATCACAAAAATTTCCTAAGTGTTAAATTTTGCTCCCTTGAGAGGGGGAAAAGGGAGACTAGTGATTGTTGATCCCAATTAAAAAATAAATAAAAACTAAGTCTTTCCCTAGGGGTGGTACAAGGTCTAACATCGCTCACTAAACATAATAGCTTGATCTTGGTTGAGCTTGAACCTTGGTTAAGAAAAAGTTAATATTTCCCTAGGGGCATTATAAGGTCTAACCTCGCCTAGCGCCAAATGGGAAAGTATTCCTTAAGGGTTATGTGAGGTTCGACCTCACTCACAACTAAATGGAAGAGCTCACTCTTGGGCAAACGCGAGCCTTGGTTAAGAAAAATCTAACTTTCCCTAGGGGTGTTACGAGGTCCGACCTCACATAGCGCTGGACGGGGAAATATTCTCTAGGGGTAGTACGATGTTTGACCTCATTCACCACTTAATGCAAGAGCTTGTTCTTGGCTAAACCTAAGCCTTAGCTAAGAAAAAGCTAAGCGTTACCTAGGAGCATTGCAATGTCTGACCTCACATAGAGCGAAATGAGAGAGTATTTCTTAGGGGTAGTATTGTTGGATCTCAGCACTGCACTATGCTTACTTCTCGATGGGTGACCCATCCTGTGAATGTTGTAAGTCAAACAAGCTTAACCACTGAGTTCTTTTGTTATCTAGTTGCCATATCATACTTAAAACCAATGGGTGATAAGTAGGACCGACCTCAGCCTTGAGACCAAGGCAATAGCTCTGTTGGATCCCAAGTCACCTCTCATTGACCTCGAGGTTGCTAATCAAGTTGAAGAGAACTTGAAAACTGACCTTGGCCCTATACCAAGGTGATAGCCATGTTGGATCTCGAGCTTCCTCATGTCGACCCTAAGGTCATTGATCAAGTCAAAAAGAATCCAGAAATAGACCCCAAACCCAAAGCAAAGTGTCAACAACATTATTCAAGTGGATGAGAACCTAATGACCAACCTTGGCCCAAAGGTTGGGGTGTTGGCATTGTGTGACCTCAAGTTGCCTCCCATCGGCCTTGTCGTCACTGCCTTAATAGAAAGAAGTCCAAAGGCTAACCTTAGATCCAAAGTCGAGGTGATAATATTGTCAGGTCTTGGGTTATCTCCTGCTAAGCTTGGGGTCACCAAGTTAAATTGAATAGTACCTAAAGGCAGAGTGTATACAATGAAGGTTTGATGCGACCAAAGACCAATAGCCCACTGACTAGGATATCGATTATACACAACCAAGGTTAACTCGAGGATAGACCAATCTAGGCACGACGCATACAAGACATTATAAAGTGAGAAATGTACTAAGAAGCAAAGATATATTCATTAAAGATTTGAAGGCAAAATGATGTGCGTCATCTAAGAGATAGAAAAAAAAAAAGCTAAAAGTGAGAAACTACAAAGAAAAGTGGGGTAAAGTCTATTACAAACCATCTCCGAGCCCGATGGACCCACCCAAGCAATCAAATAATGTAGGTTCCCCATCTCAATCCTCTCCATGCTAGGTCTTTGCCACGAGGTTGGCAGATCACTACCAGTGGGGCTTTATCATTTGCTTTCAACTCCCTCTTGGGGTCGGCAAGAGAATCCTCACCCTCACTTATAACAATTTGATCCAAAGGATGAATAGTTATTGATATGGAATACCCTTTAATCGTATGATTATACGTATGCTCGGGATTTGCGTAGGAAACTGAAAAGGTTATTCCCCAAACACTTCCGACCACCTCGTGCTTTTCCAGATCCGAGCCTAACTAGGGATTAACCCGTATAGGATTCATAGTTGCGCTTTATGTTAGGATTACGTGTTGGAAAAAATGGCATAAATGGCATTTTAAGTAGTCATTTTGTGGTATAAATATATGTAGGGTCCACATCCGATTTGGGTCGGGTCAAAGTGGATTCGGGTTCTTCATAGTTAGACGAAGAGATCGATATATTATACGCTCAAAATGGATAATGGGTGAATGAGAAATTGATTCTCAAAGTAGACCCATTTGAGATGGAATTTGTGTGGAAAAAGCTTTAAGTAAAGCCTTTTGTCCCACATTGGTTGGGAATGAAGATTTGACCCACTATATATACAAGGGTCTTTTTATGACTTGTTAACTTGTATAGCATAGATGCTCTCTCTCGCGCGCAGGGGGGGTGCAAATCAAATCCCAAACTGAGCCTGAAAAGGCTTGACTCGTGTACGCCGGCACCTGCGGGCACGAATGTCACCCCGAAATTGGCTGGCCTTGCGGTCTAAGTTATGTCGAATTCTGAGAGGTCGATCTCTCGCAGCAGCAGCGAGACATGGATGTCTCGAGGTTGGGTTACGCCCGCGCGACATGGACAACGTTCAATGTCTCGTGGAACGATGTTCGCGGCAATAACGTGATATGGATGTCTCGAGGTTGGGTTACGCCCGCGCGACATGGACAACGTTCAATGTCTCGCGGAACGATGTTCGCGGCAATAACGTGATCTCTCGCAGCTCACAGGTCAATCTCTCGTGGCTAAGAACTGGTCACTCTCAGTCCGCTCAAATCGACATCTCGATGCTATGAGTCACGTCTCGCAGGCGATCTTCCAGCGTGACCTTTGGGTGACCTCTGGTCACTCTCAGTCCGCTCAAATCGACCTCTCGATGCTATGAGTCACGTCTCGCAGGCGATCTTCCAGCGTGACCTTTGGGTGACCTTGTGTGGACAATTTCCGGCCTAAACATTTCACCTCCGTGGTGACCGTAATGGGGGTTAGTGGAGAACTGTTACATAGGTTACTTAGCCAGAATTAATTGCCATATTGATGTGCCATTATTCCATCATCTCTTATATAATTCTAGGTGGAGCAATAGAATTTTATAAGTTGAAAAATAAATAGCCTTTCACCTCGAAACTCTGCTCCCCCTTCCTTCAAGCCACCTGTGTTCATCCCACGTTCTCATTCGCCGGATCTCAAGTTTGTGTGCTCAAACGCAGGGGTCGTAGTACGTTTTATCCTGGGAAACCTAGGCCGCAACGCTCCAGCACCCCGGGATGCGGTAAATAAGGTTTTAAGGATAGAGGCAACTCGACTCGTGCTTACAACTACCCAAAATTCGTCAATCTTCGTCCGCGAGTTATTCCAGGTTTATCTAACCTTTGTGTAGGTTTAAATTCCTAGAATTATATATTTTTATTCATTGTGGATTTTCCATTTGCTCCATTTTTTTTGGGTTTTTCGAGAATTATTTCCAACATTACGACCCCCGAGAACGTACGATCGAGATCGTTGGGCGTTGACCGAGTTCAACTATTGCTCGATTCAACACATGGCATTGTGGCTTACCATGGAGAGATGTGGTTAAATGGTTAATGTCCACCTACACATCACTAATTGGTTTTAAGTAAGATATGACAACTAGGGATGTCAATCTTAGCCCGAACCAGATGGGCTAGCCCAATAAAACCGAAACCGACAGGTCGATGACCCGAACATGCTAGCCCGATAAAAAATATTAACCCGATAGGGTTAGCCCGAAATTTAATTGGCTAGCCCAATAGCCCGAATTATTGAAAGTTATTCTTTATTATAGAAGTGATGTGAAATATAACATATATGGAGTTTATAGGTAAGTTCATCTTTAGTATTTTTAATTACATTTTTAAATAAAATTTTAATAAATATATTACAAAATAAAGAGTTATTTCCAGTTTTCAAAAAAAAAAAAGAAGAGTTATTTCCAGTTTTGGTCTCACGAGTATGGGACCATTTTCACATTTGGTCCCTGACAATTAAAATTTCCACTTTTGGTTCCACGACTTTTAAATCCTACCACATTTAGTCCTTCCGATCAAAATTCCGGTCACCGGTAATTATTTCCCAGCGGATGAATTAAATCAAGGACAAATTTTTCATTTCATTTTTTAATTAACACCCCCCCAACCCTTCTTTCTTCCACTGCCGGATCTAATTTTCCAAATTATTTTCCACGAGTGTAGGTCTTCTTCTTGTCCTGGAATTTTACCTCACCTGCCTGCAACTACGTAGGTTTTCTTCTTGCACTTGGTGTTGGTCTTTTTCTTGCCTGGAAAGATTATGAAAGTGGGAGATATATGGGATTCAAGCCACCCTGTTGAACTGTTGAAGTGAGCCACTTCACAATTTCATATTTTAACCAAAACTTGAGAATCAAGTTAACTAGATACTCTATGTAACTAGGTTCAGAAGAAGTGCCAATTTCCTTGTACCTAAAAGAAACACAAAATTCGATAAACAAGAGATAGAATCAGCAGGGTTTCGATGAATAAAACTTAAGCAACTGGGGGAAGAGAATGGTCTTCTGGTGTGTCAATAACTGCAGGAGCTACAAACTACCACATCGGGATTCAGGGTAGCCAACGAAAGTCACCAGCTTGCCGCTTACAAGTTGATGAGGCGCAGGGAATGGAATGGTAGTTACAGGCGGGTGAGGTAAAAACCCAAGACAAGAAGAAGACATGTGAACAAAGAAATTTTGAATATATATTAAAATCTAAATTTCTTGTTACAATAAGTATTAATGCGGTGTGGGTATAAGTTCTGGATGGTCCTTCGATTCTTCAATTGATGTCTTGAACACTCCATTGTAGAGTCTCCGGATTTCAAGTGGCTTGATCTTCAAAGAAGAACTTACACTCCATTGAAGGGTCTCCGGATTTCAAGTGGTTTGATCTTCAAAGAAGAACTTATATGTTTGTTCTTCTAAAGGGCCTTCGGGTTCAAATGGCTTAATCTTCAATAGGAGGTTTGGATCAATATGATAAGCATGATCTGATCATGAGGCTTTTATTTTCAGGATCATAATCTCTAAATAAGCTTGAAAGCCGTTTTTATGATTTTTCGTAGTATGAATACATAGAAATGAGAGGTCTTATTTATAGTTGTAGGATAGAAGAGTTTTTATAAGTTTAAACTCTTTTGATATTATCTAATTAACAAATTAGATAATACCAATATTATCCAAACTCTATTTAAATATACTAATTTTAAAAAATAATCATATTTAGCAAATTTTATGTGTCAACAAATGCCCCTTCGAGACTTGTTGTACACCATTTGAGAGTATATACCACTCGAGAGTATGTAGTTTAAGGAAGTCTCGACACTACAGCTCATATGGTGATAATTAAAGATATGAGACCATTTTTAACTCGTGCCAAGGAGTATCTTGAAAGAATGGTGAGGCTATTTTGACTCGTGCCAAGGAGTCTTGATGGATATGAGGTCGTTTTAACTCGTGCCAAGGAGTTCTGATGGATATGATGTCGTTTTAACTCGTGCCAAGGAATATCATTTAGCCTCCTCCATTTCAAATTTCATACGGGATTTGCCCCCATATCTATTGAAATCTATGTGCCTATGAAGAGATGAGAGGCAGAGTTGTCCCACTGGGCGTGCCAATTTGTGAACAAAGAAATTTTGAAAGTTTTTAAATATTAAAATCCAAACTTTTAGTTAAACGAAATATCAATATAGTGTTTGAGATTATTATTGAAATTATTATTGGGCCTAATTGTGAGATTTATTATTGGACCAATTTAATTAATTGGGCATTGAATTAATTTAATTAGCCCAATTAAATTTCATGTTTGATTATTGAATTAATTAATTAATTGGTCCAAACCCAATTCATATTTGAATTTAATTATAATTATAATTTAAATATAATTTTATTATATTTGCATTTAATAATTATAATTTAATTCAAATTTGAATTAGATGATAGGATCTTGAACCTAGACTTAATAGAGCCCTTCATTTGACATTTGTGAATATTAGAGAACAACTTGAAGATTGAGGCCAAGGACCTTGTAGTCCAGTGGCATCAAACCCTTCCCTTTATATGGGAGGCGGTGGGTTCGAGCCTCAGTGGAGGCAATACTGACTCTTGTGCTTCAATAGGTTGAGAAAGTAGTTATGAACAGATACTGCATTGTAAATTGAGACTCGACTCTTGAAGGCATTTGTAGCAGTTACAGACTTGAAGATTGACGGTTTTGGTTGAAGATCACACCACTTGAATCCCGGAGGAACTTCATTCAAACACGTTAGTGAAGAATCAGAGGATGTTTAAATTACACAACGTAACCCAATTTTGTGAATATATACAATTTTGTCTTTTTGTGTTTATAGATTTTGGCACACCTAGTGGGACAGCTCTGCCTCTCATCTCTTCACTATTGACTTTCAAGCTCTACAAAAAATTCAAATGGCATCAAGAAATCACTTCTCCAAAAAAGACTTACGCTCAAGCTACCGGTTCTAGGACATATTCTGTTGCTAGTTCCGACGACAGTCGCGAAGTGCAAGGACCAATGACTCGGAGTCGAGAGAGAAACCTAGGGCTGGAGTTGAACATGACCCAAAGCATCGCCCGCAACATCGTCTGAAGGCTTGGAGGCGGCTCCACCAGGTCATGAAATGCTACATATGACCAGGGTTCATCTTTAAGAACAGAAACTATTGGTAGCAAAACTCCTACGAGCCCTACTCCCTCAAGTAGAACTACCAAAAGTCCTACTCCATCAAGCGAATCCCTTAGCAGCGGAAGCTCATCTCCTAAATCTCAGTCATCGCTTATGAGGAAACCAGCATGAACTCGTGTCTACACAGTTATGCCCGCTATGACAACGAACGCAGCTTCGAGGGAATTAGCGTGCTTCGTCACAGTCAAGAAAATAGGCTCAACGATCTCAGTGAAAAGATTGAAAGCGGGAGAAGAATGGAAGAGACACCATTGACGTTGAGTCACCACATAATCAAAGTAGGCTCATTACAAGAATGGAAGAGACAATCTCTCACCCACATCCCATTGAAAGGAGTGTTCAAATTTCTAGGGGCATGATACCTGTCGAGCAGTTGAATGATTACATCATGGGAGCAAGAAAGGGAAGGCTCGAGGGAGGACAACCTTCATACACTTACACCAAGCCTTAAACCTAGAGGATTGAAGAAATGAAGAAGTCGTTGGGCTACCAACCTCCCAAGTTTCAACAGTTTGATGGAAAAGGTAACGCAAGGCAGCACATTGCCCACTTTGTGGAAACCTGCAACGATGCTATGACATATGGAGATCTCCTTATCAAGTAGTTTGCCCGCTCTTGGAACATGGCTGCATCGATAGTTGGAATGACATGGAGCGTGAGTTCCTGACTCACTTTTATAGCACAAGAATGATTGTTAGCTTCTTGGAACTCACCACCACCCGCCAATGGAAGGATGAAGGCGCTGGCGCTTACATCGAAAGGTGGAGCGAGTTTCGCCTCAACTGTAAAGAAAGAGTATCACAAAGCTCAACGATTGAAATGTGTATTCAAGGCATGCACTTTGAGCTCTCATACATCCTGCATTGAATCAAACCTAGAACATTTGAGGAACTATCAGCAGTGCTCACGACATGGAGTTGAGTATTGAGGCCAATGGGGGGCTTAGCATGTCAAGTATGTCTAGCTCATCCAAGGCACTTATAAAGCAAAGAAGTCAAGAAAAGGGGCAAACCCTTCCCAAAGTAAGAGAAGAAGGAGGCTATGAACGTGAAAACAGGACCAGTGCTGGTTTTCACTAGAGTGACTGAGAAGCCTAGGCCCAGGTCATTCCTTGGTCCATCAAGGAGAACTAGAATCATTGAAGAGATGCAACAGAAACAATATCCGTTCTTGGATTATGACGTTTCACCCATGTTTGATGAGTTTTTAAAACTCAAGTTGATTGAATTGTCTGAGATGAAGCGCCCCGAAGAAGCTTCTAGGGTGGATGACCCCAAATATTGCAAATATCATCATCTCCTCGGATACCCAATTGAAAAATGCTTTGTTTTTAAAGATAAGGTGATGACGCTCGCTCGCGATGTGAAGATTGAACTTACTGATGCAACTGCAAGCTCTAACCAGATCTCATGTAGAATGTTTGCACCATTACCCGTAGACGATAATGAGAAGGATGGGGGCAAGCAATGCAAACGCCCGCTTCCATTGATTTTGAAACGTACGGAGAAATAACACTCAAAGCCGCCACAGGTTGATCCGGCCTACGAGAGGGATTGGGTACGGAACAATGCTGGGCCTGTTTGGCTATCAAAGAGCATGACGAAGTGATGGATTGAGAAAAAAGCCAGTAAGAGACCCCGTCTATGACTCGAAGAAGGGGCGGCCCAACAAGCCACGAACACTAGTTACCCTAGCTCAATACATGCCAAAGGCGCTTCATCTACATGGGACAGGTATTATTGGAATTGGCTTGAATACAGCTTGAAGCAAGAAAATGTTCTTTCCCCGTGATTGAAGGAAGTGGCAAGGTCCAAGCCCACAAGGCCACGTCTTGCACTACCGAGATAAGTACCCTGTGTCATGTGATACATCTTACAACCTATTGTTGGGTCGACCTTAGATACATGAGAACGGCGTAGTCCCCTCGTCATGGCACCAATGCTTAATGTTTGAGAAGGGTGGTGTGATAGAGAAGTTCGTCGCTGATGAATGTCTATTCACCGAGGCAGAGTCATACTTCGCAAATGCGAAGTTTTACTTGAAGAAACAAGTTATTAAAGATGACACTGATAAAAGCAATAATGATACACCTCCTGATCCGAAATGGAGGGGTAAACAAGTCGCCGACCAAGCTCATTGCAACAAGGGACTTGTATTCCCACTTGCAAGAATTGAACCATTGAAAGCTCCCTCAGTCAAACCACTTGTGTCAAGCATGTAAATTTCATGCAAATTTTATCCATCAACCTCCAGAACCACTTCATTCGATACTAGCATCATGGTTGTTTGATGCATGGAAACTTGATGTGGTTGGCCCTATTACACCGAAATTGTCAGCAAGCCATTCATATATATTAGTGGCCACCGAATATTTTTCAAAGTGGGATGAAGCAGTGGCTTTAAAGGAAATAAAGAAGGAAAATGTTATAGACTTTATCCGAGTTCACATTATCTATCGCTTTGGTATCCCTCGGTATATCTTAACTGACAATGAGAAGCCATTCGATAATAAGTTGATGGATAGAATCTGTAAACTTTTCGATGTTGAGCAAAGAAATTCCTCGGCTTATTATGCAACTGCAAATGGACTTGTCGAGGCTTTTAACAAAACTCTATGCAACCTATTGAAGAAGGTGGTGTCAAAGTCAAAGCGCGATTGGCATGAAAGAATGGAAGAGGCATTGTGGGCATACAGGACTACATATCGTACACCAACGCAAAGTACTCCATACTCATTGGTATACGGGGTCGAAACTGCTTTGCCTCTTGAGTGTCAAATGCTTCATTAAGGTTAGCTATTCAAGAAGGTCTTACAGATGAGGAAAACGCAAAGTTGCGGTTGGCCGAATCATAAGCTCTTGATGAGAAAAGGTTACAAGCTTAACAAAGCTTGGAATGCTATCAAGCCCAAATGTCTAGAGCTTTTGATAAAAGGGTGAGGGTTCGCTTATTCCAAATTGGTGACAAAGTATTAACTGTTCGTAGAACCATTATTATTACAAGGAAAACAGGGCATAAGTTTACTCCAAAGTGGGATGGACCTTATGTGATCCAAGAAGCATACTCAGTAGGTGCCTATAAGTTGATTAATAAAGATGGTGCATGAGTAGGCCTGATTAATGGGAAGTTCCTAAAGATCTATCACCCCTAAATGGAACTACTTGATGAATTGACTTATCCATAAAAAATGTTGCACGTGGTTAAACTGCTAAAACATCTCGCTTGTCTATGGGTGGGCCCAAGTCATAGACGCTCCTGACCCGCAAGAGCTTAAACTGTGTACCGTAAACTCCTGGCCCACATGAGTTTAAACTATGAACGACCCTACCTATTCAAATGGTTTTTTTGAACTACGTTTGACTTGATCTCTTTTGCAGGAGTATGTAGGCAGCTTAGAAACACTTTCTTTTCTAAGTTCAGTCATAATTAAAATAAACCCCTTTGTGTCAAGTCTAATAAAAAAAACTTAGATTCATTGGAGTTTAATCATTTCATTGCATGTTATGATTTAATGTAAATTCTCTTGTTAATTACTTTCGAAGTAACTCATTTGGGTTTAGACTTAGTTTTTTCTATTCATATTCAAATTCAGTTACTTCTCATGAAGCTCACTTTCGCGCTTGTGATCAAAGAAAATTGTTTGCAAGTCTTGAAAAAAAAATGATGAGTTCAATCCATGTCAAAGTCTCGTTTGCAAAAAAGAACTCATACAAAGTTGACAAAATAAAAAAAAAAATAAACAAATGAATAGAACTAAAGAAGTACGATAACTAGGCATCGAAGATCTATAGTATTCAAAAATTCATCACGTCTTCCTTGTCTACTTCTAGATCTTTCTTGATTGAGGAGAGTTTCTCTTCATCTTCATCTTCATCTGTCAACATGGGAGTCTCTTGAATACGTTTCACTTCTTCTTCAGCAGAGATCATAGCCTCTTGTGATGTTTTGTGTTGTTCTTGAGCCTTAGTCACGAGGTCTTGGAGCTTTGGCCTATCATCATGAATCTTCGTCAACTTCTCCCTTGAATCCTTTATGGTATTCTCGGCTTCCTTTATGGTCTTCTCAGCTTCCTTTATAACTTCTTCTAGGAGGGTTACTTGTCTATCAGAATCTTCAAGGATTTTTTGCTACTCCAATAGAAGTGTTTGAGTTTCAAAGAGCTTTTGTTGAGCATCCTTAAGAACACCTTGCGCTAGACATAACTCTATAACTTGAGCTTCAACCAAAATGGCTTCTAAGAGCTGGGACCGAATTTTATCATAATCCTCAGCCTTCTCAAAGAACTCACCTACTCTGTTCTCTAATGATGACTTCTAAAAGCTGGGAGTGAATGCTTCTTCATGAGATGGGTTTGAGGGCGGCGGTGATTGATGAGATGCTACCACTTTATCAAGGGAGTCAGAATTGTCTCTATTTTGCACCTCGCCTATAGAAGAATGTTTATTCGACGACCGGGCATCATTACTGACATGTGGCCCAGCATAACCCTATAAAAGGAATACATATGTCGACAAGGCTACAGTTCAAATCATTATGAAAGGAAAACGTTTGGGAAAGTTTCTTAACCTCGTTCGATGATCTTCTTCTGTTTCGTTTAAAATTGCGATCACTACTAGCATCTTCGTCCAAGCTTCGATGCCTCACTTGCTCCTCCCTCCTCTTTTGAGTTGCATGTCCTGATGCTTGATCGTGGGGGGCATCTTGTACTGGTGCCTTACCTTTCCTCAAAGTATCCAGTTGATATCTTTGCTCTTGAGTTATTCCCTCATTAACAGGTACGTTTGGGTCACCATTAACGACTATATCTAATATGCGAATCTCAAGGAGTTTTGCATGCACGTCGACCAACCAAGCTTTGTACTCGTCTGAGACATGTTTCTTTGGAGCAGTCGGGTTCAGGGGAAATGTTGCCTTGGACAAAGAGTTGAGATTATGATATTGGCGATGGAGTAGACATCCCTTAGTAAGCGAGACGCTACGTTTTTCAGTCAGCAACAAGCTGGGGGAATGCGCTTGGTAGAATCCGAATTGACGACTAAAGCATTGAGGTACATAAGGCTCAGCTTTACACTGGGATCCTTGGCGTAGAACGAGAAAACTAGGGCGCAAACATTGTAGTATTCAAAGTTCTCTTTGATCCCTCTCTTGTCGTCATAAAAAATGAAGTCTCTATCATTCTTATGAGATGTGCAGAGCCAAGACACGCATTCCCCATTAACGATCCTCTTACGAGCATTCGTCTTGTCGTAATGCTTTGCACCGCCTTCTCTAGAATAAATGACCATCTTTGGATACAATCACACGAGGCTAGGGGTATTGAACAGAGTTTGGAAGTAAGCTGATAGCCATCCATATATATAATGGATGGGGAAAGGAGTTCCCATTTGACCAGGAGAGGCAGACTCTGAAATTGAGTCTAAGCCATAGTAAATACTAGCAAGGACTGGAGGCGCGAGGCATACCTTATTCCCTTTCGCCATTTTGCATGACATCTTAAAAGTCTCAGGGCGAATGGTTGTCATTGGTTCGCTTGGTAGTACAAACGTACAAAGCCAACACGCTAGGAATGCTGCTAAGTAAACTTCATCTTCAAGATTTCGAGGGATGCCTAGTTCAACAAAGGGCGCTTTGCTCACGTGTGAACATCTGGAAACTTCAAGGATCCCGCTTGGGTTGTGAGTGGTGATATCTACTATTTTGTACAATAATTCACTCATTATTTTAGTTGTTTTGATGCTTATTTTCTTTATCCTAATGAAATTAAGAATTGTTTGTGTGTTATATTGTCCAAGGGTTGAATTATCCACAAGGAGCAGCAAAGGAAGAATTTTGGAGCAGTTTGGACAAGTTTTGGAAGAAAATGAAATTACCAAGAAAGGATAGGAAACAAGAATAAGAATTGGAAAAGAATTGGAAGTTGTCTCATGGGCCCAAGGCCCATATATCTCCTATATATTCTACATATTCTCTACAATTTAAGGAGGTTCCCTTACAGAGTTCTGAACCCTAGTTAGTTTTAGTTTATTTTACCCTTCTCTTTATATTTCCCTACCATAGTTTAGATTAGTTATACATTAGATTATTTAATTTCAAGCTTGGAATCTTGGATTATTGAAGTTGGATTTGTTCTTTATCAGTTAAGTTTCTCTTCCCTTTTAATTCTTGCAATGTTTATGGTTATTTATTATTGCTTTGCTGTGTTTACTCCCATCATGAGGGAGTAATCCATTGTTAATCTTGATGTTCGATTTATGATTAATTGCATAAAGGGATTGAATCTTTTACCTAGGGTTTATGTTGATTTGGGGATTTCTTTGCACTAGTTATTGGTTTGTGGTCAGAATTAATTGCTAGTCTAGGAGAGGGATTCATTACAACGACAGTTGGATGGAGATCTCGAGCCTTACCAATTTCAACCTAATTTTCCTGCTATGAAAGTAGAGGTAATATTGGGGGCTTACAATGCTTAGGTGCTTAAGGTTATGATTGATGCATCACGACAGTGGGGCAATCTTAGCCTAATTCTCTTATTGATTACGAAAGTAGCTGAGTAGAATTCTTTTGTACATTGCCCATATATCCCTTGGTTAATTATTCTTTCACTAATCCTGAGTTTGTTAGAACATCAAGGTTACAATCCCCCTAATCTGGCTCATACTTTTATCATACAGTTACACCTTAATCAATTGCTTTCTTTTACACCATTCAATCTTTGTTGCTTGGATTCTATTAATTCATATACTCTAGTGCTTGGTAATTCACACAATTACGTGCCATAGCCCCAATCCTCAGTGGAACGACATTACACCCTTTTTACACTCATCATTTATACCTCATCAAGTGGCCAAAGGGATTTCTTATTTTCCTTTCGAGGTGGAGGAGTTGCATATATTCGGGTTTTCCTACACTAGAAGTCGATCCATCGAGATGCTTAAACATAGGTGGTGTCATCTTCTTGTTGATTTAAATGGTAGAATGCCTCGAATAACCACGCACAACATTTGTGTGAGCCCTTAGCCAAATCCAAGGCATTTGGAATGCGCTTGTCGTAAATGTTCCCAGACAATGGCAACCCTCCGAGTATGTACAAATCTCGAAGTGATATAGACATCTCTCCCGAGAAGTTAATCAGGGTGTTGGTTCGTGGGCACCATGCTTCGCAAAAGGCTTGGACGACATTGATATCATGTTTGAGGCGTTATTTATAGTGTACTGTGAGAAGGTGTTAGAGTTGGATTACACTCCTAATATTATCATGATTGAATGAAGAATGAGATAACTAGATTTAGTTATGCAGCTGGAATCATGTATGAGATGAGTTCAAGTCCTGATTCGGTTATTTCATCACATGGTTGTTAGTGTTGAAGAGGAGTTTGATTGTCATTAGACTTTGAGTTAGCCTGATTTCATGTCGGGTTAGCCTGATTCCAAGCCTTTTGCGAAGCATGGTGCCCACGAACCAACACGCTAATTACCTCCTCTAAAGAGATGTCTATATCACTTCAAGATTTGTACATGCTTGGAGGGTTGCCATTGTCTGGGAACATTTACGACGAGCGCATTCCAAATGCCTTGGATTTGGCTAAGAGCTCACACAAATGTTGTGCGTGGTTATTCGAGACATTCTACCATTTAAATCAACAAGAAGATGACACCACCTATGTTCAAGCGTCTCGATGGATCGACTTCTGGTGCAGGAAAATCCGAAAATATTCAGCTCCTCAACCTCGAAAGGAAAATAAGAAATCCCGGCCAAAGGCCACTCACAACCCAAGCGGGATCCTTGAAGCTTCCAGATGGTCACACGTGAGCAAAGCGCCCTTCGTCGAACTAGGCATCTCTCGAAATCTTGAAGAGAATGTTTACTTAGCAGCATTCCTAGCGTGTTGGCTTTGTACGTTCGTACTAACAGGCGAACCAACGACAACCATTCGCCTTGAGACTTTTAAGATGGCATACAAAATGGCGAAAGTGAATAAAGTATGCCTCGCGCTTCTAGTCCTTGCTAGTATTTACTATGGCTTAAACTCAATTTCAGAGTCTGCCTCTCCTGGTCAAATGGGAACTCCTTTCCCCATCCATTATGTATATGGATTGCTATTAGCTTACTTCCAAACTCAGTTCAATACCCCTAGCCTTGTGTCATCGTATCCAAAGATGGTCATTTATTCCAGAGAAGGCGGTGCAAAGCATTACGCAAGACGGATGCTCGTAAGAGGATCTTTAAGGGCGAATGTGTGTCTTGGCTCTGCATGTCTCGTAAGAATGATAGAGACTTTATTTTTTATGACGACAAGAGAGGGAGCAAAGAGAACTTTGAATACTTCAAATGTTTGCGCCCTAGTTTTCTCGTTCTACGCCAAGGATCCCAGTGTAAAGCTGAGCCTTATGTACCTCAATGCTTTAGTCGTCAATTCGGATTCTACCAAGCGCATTCCTCCGACTTGTTGCTGACTGAAAAACGCAGTGTCTCGCTTACTAAGGGATTTCTACTCCATCGCCAATATCATAATCTCAACTCTTTGTCCAAGGAAACATTTCCCATGAACCCAACTGCTCCAACGAAACATGTCTCAGACGAGTACAAAGCTTGGTTGGTCGACGTGCATGCAAACCTCCTTGAGAATCGCATATTAGATATAGTCGTTAATGGTGACCCAAACGTACCTGTTAACGAGGGAATAACTCAAGAGCAAAGATATCAACTGGATACTTTGAGGAAAGGTAAGGCACCAGTACAAGATGCCCCCCACAATCAAGCATCAGGACATGCAACTCAAAAGAGGAGGGAGGAGCAAGTGAGGCATCGAAGCTTGGACGAAGATGCTAGTAGTGATCGCAATTTTAAACGAAACAGAAGAAGATCATCGAACGAGGTTAAGAAACTTTCCCAAACGTTTTCCTTTCATAATGATTTGAACTCTAGCCTTGTCGACATATGTATTCCTTTTATAGGGTTATGCTGGGCCACATGTCAGTAATGATGCCCGGTCGTCGAATAAACATTCTTCTATAGGCGAGGTGCAAAATAGCGACAGTTCCGACTCCCTTGATCAAGTGGTAGCATCTCATCAATCACCACCGCCATCAAACCCATCTCATGAAGAAGCACGACCTGAACCGTCCAATGTCTCTATCCTTCCTAGTGCAAAATCCTTTAGTCAAGGTATATGGTCGTTATCGCAGGCCTTTGGAATGATATCTGCGAAAAGTTAAGGGAAACTCCAGCTAAAACTGTATCCACTTTAAAAGGAAGTGTTGCGAATCAACTCCATTTTATGAAACGAGATGGGGTAGATTTGTCATCATTAGAGAACAGAATAGATGAGTTCTTTAAGAAGGCTGAGGATTTTGATAAAATTCGGTCCCAGCTCTCAGAAGCCATGCTGGTTGAAACTCAAGTTACAGAGTTATGTCTAGCATAAGGTCTTCTTAAGGATGCTCAACAAAAGCTCTTTGAAACTCAAACACTTCTATTGGAGCAGCAAAAAATCCTTGAAGATTCTGATGGACAAGTAACCCTCCTAGAAGAAGCTATAAAGGAAGCTGAGAAGACCATAAAGGAAGCCGAGAACACCATAAAGGATTCAAGGGAGAAGTTGACGAAGATTCATAATGATAGGCCAAAGCTCCAAGACCTCATGACTAAGGCTCAAGAACAGCACAACACATCACAAGAAGCTAGGATCTCTGCTGAAAAAGAAGTGAAACGTATTCACTCCCATGTTGACAGATGAAGATGAAGATGAAGAGAAACTCTCCTCAATCAAGAAAGATCTAGAAGTAGACAAGGAAGACTTGATGAAATTTTGAATACTGTAGATCTTCGATGTCTAGTTGTCGTACTCCTTTAGTTCTATTCATTTGTTTATTCTTTTTTATTTCGTCTAATTTGTATGAGTTCTTTTTTGCAAACGAGACTTTAACACTGATTGAACTCATCATTTTTTTCAAGACTTGCAAACAATTTTATTTGATCACAAGTGCAAAAGTGAGCTTCATGAGAAGTAACCGAATTCGAATATGAATAGAAAAAACTAAGTCTAAACCCAAATGAGTTACTTCGAAAGCAATTAACAAGAGAATTTACATTAAATCATAACATGCAACGAAATGATTAAACTTCAATGAATCTAAGTTGTTTCTATCAGACTTGACACAAAGGGGTTTATTTTAATTATGACTGAACTTAGAAAAGAAAGTGTTTCTAAGTTGTCTACGTACTCCTGCAAAAGAGATCAAGTCAAACGTAGTTCAAAAGACCATTTGAATAGGTAGGGTCGTTCACAGATTAAACTCATGCGGGTAAATGAATAAGGTAATACTTCCCCTTCTGGCGTAACAAAACAACTCCAGCTCCTGCTCCCTCTTTATGTGTCACTCTATCAAAGTACATCTTCCAAGGGGGTAAACCTTCAATGACAAGCACATCTTCATCAATTAGTTCATCAGACAGTTTCCATTCTGCAAGAATTGGATGATCAGCTAGAAAATCTGCTAAGGCTTGCCCCTTGATGAACTTTTGTGGTACATAAATGATTTCAAACTGCTGAAATAACAAGTATCATCTTGCAAGGTGATCGGAAAGAACAACTTTTGCCATGACATATTTCACTGGGTTTACCTTGGAGACTAGCCGGACAGTATGAACTTCAAAGTAATGTTTGGGTTTCTTGACCGCAAATACGAGTGCCAAACACAGCTTTTCAATCGGCAAATACTTGAGCTCGTTCGACGTCATCATTCTACTCAAATAATAAAGGGCGTTTTCTTTCTCATTATCATTTTCATGTGCAAGTAAAGCACCCACATTACAGGAACAAATGTAGTTGAATGGAACAGCAGGCGGGTTACACGTTCCGTTGTGCCGAGATGTGAGGTGCAGGTGGTGATGATCACCCCGGGGTATGCGTTAGCGCCCTTGACAGGCACTCCAGAACCCGCCAACGCTCGTGAAAACCCGGTCCGGTCGGTCCTCCATTCATCCGACCGGGGGTATGGATAACGAGGCCACCTTCACAACCTTCTCCCTTCTGTCCCTATGTTGTAATAAGGTAAGGCAGTTCGCTTGAGTTGCTCAACCGCCCCTTAGCCCGGTGCTCATGACGCGCTGCGGAACCTCCACAGAGCTTTCTTGAGCAGAGATGTAAAGAATCAATAATCATACTGGAATCGGAGAAGTTAGCACCGGCGGCTTCATTAAATATGACTTGATGCTTTGAAATGCATTTTTGCATGCCTCATCCCATATAAACGAGACACCTTTCTTCATTAATCGGCTAAAAGGTTCGCATCTCCCTGCTAGATTTGATATGAACCTTCTAATGTAGGCCAGCTTGCCTTGTAAGCTCATGAAGGTTCCTCGGTTCAGGCATCTTCATGATAGTGTCGATCTTAGCTTGCTCAATCTCGATACCTCCTTGTATTTATCACATGTCACAGGGTGCTTGTGTTCAATGTTCCGATCCTGAGATCAAGTCTGATGATACCTAGGGCCCTCTGTCCGCCTTGATTAAATCCTTGAATCATCAAGCGGCTTTGAGAGACCTCATCAGTAGAGATGCCAAGTTCTTTCATAGCTCAGAGTGATAAAATGTTCACCGCTGATCCTTGATCAATCAAAATTCTTTTGATCTTTTGTTCGCGAGCAAAACCTTCAACGAACAATGGACAATTGTGAGGTATTCCACCTAGCAATAGATCTTCATCTTTGAAAATTATCTCGGTGGTACAAGACGTGGCCTTGTAAACTTGGACCTCGTCACTTCCTTAAATCACGGGGAAAGAACATTCTCCCGCTTCAACCTGTTTATCTTTAGTATTCAAGCCAATTCCAGGAATACCTGTCCCATGTAGATGAAGCGCCTTTGGCATGTATTGAGCTAGGGTAACTGGTGTTCGTGGCTTGTTGGGGTGCCCCTACTTCTTCGAGTCATAGACGGGGTCTCTTACTGGCTTTTTCTCAATCCATCGCTTTATCATTCTCTTCGATGGCCTAATAGGCCCAGTATCGTTCCTTTGCTTTCTACGGGTAACATGAGATTTGGTTAGAGCTTGCAGTTGCATCAGTAAGTTCAATCTTCCCATTGCGAGCAAACGTCATCACCTTATCTTTAAACACAAAGCATTTTTCAATCGGGTGTCCGAAGAGAAGATGATATTTGCAATATTTGGGGTCATCCACCCTAGAAGCTTCTTCGGGGCGCTTCAACTTTGACAATTCAATCAACTTGAGTTTTAACAACTCATCAAACATGGGCGAAACGTCAAAATCCAAGAACGGATATTGTTTCTGTTGCATCTCTTCAATGATTCTAGTTCTCCTTGATAGACCAAGGAATGACCTGGGCCTAGGCTTCTCAGTCACTCTAGTGAAAACCAGCACTGGTCCTGTTTTCACGTTCATGGCCTCCTTCTTCTCTTGCTTTGGGAAAGGTTTGCCCCTTTTCTTGACTTCTTTGCTTTGTAAGTGCCTTGGATGAGCTAGGCATACTTGACATGCTAAGCCCCCTATTGGCCTCAATACTCAACTCCATGTCGTGAGCACGACTGATAGTTCCTCAAATGTTCTAGGTTTGATTCCTTGTAGGATATATGAGAGCTCAAAGTGCATGCCTTGAATACACATTTCAATCGTTGAGCTTTGTGATACTCTTTCTTTACAATTGAGGCAAAACTCGCTCCACCTTTCGATGTAAGCACCAGAGCCTTCATCCTTCCATTGGCGGGTGGTGGTGAGTTCCAAGAAGCTAACAGTCCTTCTTGTGCTGTAAAAGTGGGTCAGGAACTCACGCTCCATATCATTCCAACTATCGATGCAGCCATGCTCCAAGTCAGTGTACCAGTCAAAGGCAGTGCCCTTCAATGAGCGGGTAAACTACTTGATAAGGAGATCTCCATATGTCCTAGCATTGTTGCAGGTTTCCACAAAGTGGGCAATGTGCTGCCTTGCGTTACCTTTTCCATCAAACTGTTGAAACTTGGGAGGTTGGTAACCCAGCGACATCTTCATTTCTTTAATCCTCTGGGTGTAAGGCTTGGTGTAAGTGTTTGAAGGTTGTCCTCCCTCGAGCCTTCCCTTGATCGTTCCCATGATGTAATCATTCAACTGCTCGACAGGTATCATGCCAGAAATTTGAACATTCCTTTCAGCGGGATGTGGGCGAGAGATTGTCTCTTCCATTCCAGCCATGGGCCTACTTTGATGATGTGGTGACTCGACGTCACTGGCTTCATCTTGGGTTTGAGGCCGCTTCTCGGAAGCTTGACTTGTTTCGCCATTTCTCCCGCTTTGAACCTTTTCACAAGACCGTTGAGCCTCCTTTCTTGACTGTGAAGAAACACGTTAATTCCCTCGAGAGCTTTGGTGACGTTTGCTAGTTGCTCCTCCACCGAAGCTGCGTTCGTTGTCATAGTGGGCATGATTGTGTAAACATGAGTCCATTCCGATGCTGGTTTCTACATAGGCGATGGCTGAGATATAGGAGATGAGTTTCCGCTGCTAAGGGATCCGCTTGATGGAGTAGGACTCTTGGTAGTTCTACTTGAGGAAGTAAGGCTCGTAAGACTCTTGCTACGAGCAGTTTCTGTTGTTACGGATGAACCCTGGTTATGTGTAGCGTTCCGTGACTTGGTAGAGCCACCTCCAAGCCTTCGAACGATGTTGCGGTTGATGCTTTGGGTATCGTTCAACTCCACCCCTAGATTCCTCGCTTGACTCCGAGTCATTGAGCCTTGCACCTCGCGACTGTCGTCGGAACTGGCCACAAAAGATGTTCTAGAACTGGTAGCTTGAGCGTAAGTCTTTTTGGAGAAGTGATTTCTTGATGCCATTTAGATTTTCTGTAGAGCTTGAAAGTCAATACTGAAGAGATGAGAAGTATAGCTGTCCCACTGGGCATGCCAAAATCTGTAAACACAAAAAGGCGAAATTGTATATATTCACAAAATCGGGTTATAGTGTGTGTAATTTAAACTGTGCAGGAACAAAATCTCTGTGCAGTTCTACTGAAGTGCCTCCGGGATTCAAGTAGCATAGCCTCGGGGATTCAATTAGTGCAGCTTCTAGGATTCAAGTGGCGTAGCTTCCGGGATTCAAGTGTCGTGGCTTCCGGGATTCAAGTGGTGTGGCTTCCGAGATTTAAGTGGTGTGGCTTCCGAGATTTAAGTGGCGTGGCTTCCAGGATTTAAGTGGCGTGGCTTCCGGGATTCAAGTGGCGTGATCTTCAACAGGAACCGTCAAGCTTCAAAATAATCAACTCAGAGCTTCAAAGTATCTTCAATAGCTTCAAAATCTTCAAATGCTTCAAGTCCTCAAATACTTCAAGTTTGTAACTGCTTCAAATGCCTTCAATGCCTTCAAGAGCTCTCAATCTTCAAGTTTTTCTCTAATCTTCAAGTTGTGTTTTTAAATGTCAAATGAATGGCTCTATTTATAGTAGAATATGTAACCACCATCCCTCAACAAACTCCCTAATTATTTATTAAATTAAATTAATTAATTATCTAAGAAAATGAACATTGCCAACAATAAGTCTAGGTTCATTAAGATCATATCATCTAATTCAAATTCGAATTAAATTATAATTACTAAATTCAAATATAATAAAATTATATTTAAATTATAATTATTAAATTTAACTATAATAAAATTATATTTAAATTATAATTATAATTATAATTATAATTAAATTCAAATATGAATTGAGTTTGAAGCAATTAATTAATTAATTAATTAATTCAATAATCCAACATCAAATTTAATTGGGCTAATTAAATGCCCAATTAATTAAATTGGTCCAATAATCAATCTCACAATTAGGCCCAATAATAATTTCATCAACCCATTTCGAGTTCAAATTTTCTGCGTTTACAAGACTTACACTCGCCGAAAAATAATTCGGAAAATCATATCCGACGGCGAGAGAAAGAAGGGTTTGTAGTTCTTTTTAATTAAAAAAAATAAAATGACAAATTTGTCATTGATTTAATTCATTTGCCGAAAAATAATTACCGGTGACCGAAATTTTTATCGAAATGACCAAATGTAGTAGGGATTTAAAAGTCGTGAAGTCAAATCTGGAAATTTTAATAGTAAGAGACCAAATGTGAAAATGGTCTCATACTCGTGGGACCAAAAGTAGAAATAACTCCAAAATAAATTATTTTTATGATAATAAATCATGAAAGATTAAAATTTTACTGTAAATATTATATTATAGTGTAAGTATATTAACTATTTTTAATTGAAATTTAGAAATTGAAGTTTAGATTAATTGAATGATGAGTTTGTATTTATTAGTGTAAATGTCAAAATGTGCTTAGTTTAAAATATAATTATAATTTATTTAACATTAATATTATAATTTATATTTAATATTTTTATTTTTACTTTATAATTATAATATTATTATGTATGAAGTTTATAAAATGTATAGTTTAAAAATATACTTAATTTATGTAATAAATAAAATTTAAATTAATTATATATATAATTATATTAATATTATTATAAAATTACAATCCAACTTATTAATTAATACTTGTAAAAATTAATAATCATAATATGACTAAGTTATATATATATATATAGGATTATAATCAAGTGTGATCGCGCCTTAACGTGCGGTCAATATGGCCGCACCACTATGTATACAAATATACACCACCCAATGTTAGAAAATGCACCACACAAATATGCACCATTAAGGACGCATCACCAAAAATCACACCACTAGGTATGTAAATATACATCACACAGTGTTAGAAAATACACCATTAGGAGCAGGGGAGTTATGGTGCTTATTTTGAGTGTATGGTGTATTTTTTGGTATTTTTGTGTATTTTTATTATGGTGCATTTTCTAACATTGAGTGGNCGGTCAATATGGCCGCACCACTATGTATACAAATATACACCATTAAGTACGCATCACCAAAAATCACACCACTAGGTATGTAAATATATCACACAGTGTTAAGAAATGCACCATTAGGAGCAGGGGNCGGTCAATATGGCCGCACCACTATGTATACAAATATACACCACCCAATGTTAGAAAATGCACCACACAAATATGCACCATTAAGGACGCATCACCAAAAATCACACCACTAGGTATGTAAATATACATCACACAGTGTTAGAAAATACACCATTAGGAGCAGGGGAGTTATGGTGCTTATTTTGAGTGTATGGTGTATTTTTTGGTATTTTTGTGTATTTTTATTATGGTGCATTTTCTAACATTGAGTGGTGTATATTTGTATACACAGTGATGTGAACCGCACAAATATACACCATTAAGTACGCATCACCAAAAATCACACCACTAGGTATGTAAATATATCACACAGTGTTAAGAAATGCACCATTAGGAGCAGGGGAGTTATGGTGCATTATTTTGAGTGTGGTGTATTTTTTGGTATTTTTGTGTATTTTTATTATGGTGCATTTTCTAACATTGAGTGGGGTATATTTGTATACATAGTGGTGTGAAACGCACCGACCGCACGAGAAAGCGCGACCACATGTGAACAGAATTTTATCTATCTATCTATCTATCTATATATATATATACACACACACACACACATCCTGACATGCTTAACCACAAAGTTCTTTAACTATCTGATTGTCATATCTTACTTAAAACCAATTGGTAATAAATAAATTGACACTAACCATTTAGCCACATTCCTTCATGGTAAGCAACAACTCCACGTCTCGAATCAAACAGGGGCTGAACTCAACCACCCCGCGTTCATTAGTATTCCACGAACCAAACTTCACCTTATTCTCTAATGGGTTTGCTCCTGACTTCCTATTTGTAATGAGAAAGGGGACGTACCAAATTCTAAGACTTATCCCACTCAATTTGATCAATGTGGCCATTCTATCATAATGCACCATAGCTTTTTGCCTAATTGAAGTGGTTATCATGCTACATCGGAACTAAAGCTAATGAAAATTTTCACACAACCTAGTACCTACTAATCTAGGGTCAGCAATATTGTTTATAGCATGTCATAATTTAATATTTCACATGAAGATATCTTTGCAGCAATTTTCATAAGTCATAAACTCATAAAAGGCTACATATATTCCTACCAATTACTATTGATCAATGAAAAAACAAACACCTAAAAATACAAGTATATGTTAAGTCAATGGTTATCCACCATTTCTTTTACAAACCCCTTACCTCACCAGGCAGCAGGTTTCAAGTTTCTCCGCTCTAATTTTAAGGCAGCCACTGTGCCTAAAAATGCAATTCTGTTCTCACTTTTTTGATACTTCGCCTCAGAATTTATTAGCCACGCCCACGACCCCCACCTGTCACCAAAGTCAAATCAAGGGCAATGAATACAATTCTGAAATAAATAGACTCACAGACACATCTCCTAATAACACATTTTAGAAGAAATATCTTGAATTGGGCCGCCTAAGCATAAGATATGAAATTTTGATTTTTTTTTTTTCCCGGCAAATGGGAGGGGGAATGAGCCTTTGCAGAAGCCATTAACATTAAAAGAACTAGTATCAGCCTTTACTTAATAATATATAGGAATGGTAGAACTTAAAATATTTACAGATTAGGATGGCCTCAAAAATTAACCTAGGATATATTGGCGTGGATTTATACCTTTGCCACTAGCCTTGCCACTAGAAAATCCTTTTCCACGGCCCTTGGCACCTCCATCATCCACCCCACGCCCAATTCCTTTTGCCGGTCTTCCAGCAGCACCGTCATCCCTACCTCTTCCCCTTCCACGTCCTACTCCAGGTGGTTTCCTATCTGTGAAACCATGTAAGAATATATTATAAATGAAAAGAGCGACAAGATGGTTGTTCAAGCCTCAAGCACATTTAGAGAATGAAAAGTTTATCATAAAAAATTAAGATGGGCTATTGTATTCCAAGTACATTAATCTGGCATTATGTTTATTATTTTTCTAGCAAATATTCAACAAAATAAAAATAAAAAATAAAAAATTGATTAGAATTTCCCATTGAAAGCTTATCCAATCATACATCCACTCTCTACACTTAATGCCCAAGCCAAAACACATGTTTATGTCTGAAAACATATTCAACACAAAATATACTACTTTTTTTGGAAAAATGATTTGTCACTTGGTCCATATATTCTGTTAAATATGGTAGTATTTGGATGTGAATGAAATTAAATAACACTGGTTAAAGAGAACACAACTTTAGTAGCAGATTCAGATAAACGTATTGCAATAATTCAACAGTTGGGAATTAAATTTGTGTATATACCTGTTCGGCTTTTTGTTTCTTCCTGAACTTTATCAATCACCTTAAGAAAAAAATAGAAAATAGCACTATCCATCAGTAAGTATTGTAGAAATACAATTAAAAAAGTATTTACAGATTGCTGACTTCCAAAAATACTTGAGATTCCCAATAAAGGCAAAGTGATAAGATTCTAGAGGGAAAATTATTTTTTTTAAAATGAAAATATTTGTTCATAGGAACTTGAAATGACAACTAAGTTTAACACCATGCTTATCCTTTTAAGTTGCAAGGAATCAAAATTGAATGGATTGCATAATGAAAGATCTGGTCAGCAATCAACCAACTATATGTCTTTATGTGTTATCTTCAAAGAGATATACTTCTGCAGTTCTATCTAAGGTATCATTTAAAACAGAAATACCTCAAGGAGCACATCAACATCTAATTTGCCTAAATAGTATCACTCTAGACAGTTCTTCTAATGAAATAAGCAGACACAAGAACCTGCTACTGCTTCAATTCAATTTTTTTTAACCCTTTTATAGTGGTCTAGTGGATTAACAATGTAGTAGGACATCTGCCACTATCAACTCAATCTGCATATCATATATGTGACTTCGGCAAGGCAAAGGTGAATTCCAGACTTTAGAGACCAAAGTGGCAAAGTCAATCATCTTAACTCCAACACATTTCAACTGGAAGCAGACTCATGTAAACCTTGAAAAAACCTAAGAGGTACAGTTCCTTCTACCCAAGTAATTAAAAAATTAAAAAATATATAAAATAAAACCCAAGAAATGAGGATGCAAGTAGCACTAAAATTCATTCTAGATCTTCACATGCAAATTATATATATATATATATATATATAGAAAGAAAGGAGAGCCTAAATTGAACTTATGGAGCAATAGTACAATGATATAGTTTGGTTCATAAACTGCACCCACATATCAGAAGCAGGGAGTCCAGACTTTCTCAATCTCCTACTCAAGCAACTGGCATTTGTCTTACTTCTAAACTGAACTCACTTGAGAGCCTAAACATTCACTTGGGACACCTCAAATGGAAAAAAGCTGAATATAAGATCCCCACTATCAATAATCCTTCTAAATCAGTTTTCCACTATGCTTAATACTATAGGCTTGGTGAATCAACACAAACCAAAGCATCTGTGCATGAAGCTATGTAAATAAATATAGTATTCCTCAAATTAATGGCTCTGACCACCTATGATCTGATAGTTACTGTTAGGATGAGCACTTTGTTGCATGCACATGGTAAGAAGTGTAGGATTAAACAATTTTTAGAACAAGATAGGATCATAATGGTGTAAAGTAAATTGAGTAGGGACACAAACCTCATCTGGGACACGAAGATACTTAATTGTATTGCCGCGAATGTAACATTCTGGCATTCTCCAAAATCTATCTCCATCCTGCACAATACAGCAATAATTCATAATATACCATTATACCTTATAGAGACTTAGACCATATAATTCAAAAGATAATCTTTGACATCCAAAGGGATCAATGCAGAACACATGGTGTAGTACCTTTGATGTGCAGATGACTTCACGGAGATGGATATTCATCCATGTATCACAGTTCACCAAATGTCCATTATAAGTTTCCCCATTTTTTAGTTCCACCAGCTTCAACAATAAACAAATGTTTCAAACAATGCACTTCTTTTACAAGAAGCTGCAATTTCTTGCTAAACCAAACAGTTAGTACTAAATTATGACTACCACAAAATTTCGGAAAGTGAGGCTCTTGAGGAAGCAATACCACAATGAGCATAGTAGAAAGGAAAACTTGAATTATTCTCATTCCAAATTTCATTCTTATTCGGTTACCACATCAGCTACTTAAGTAGCCAAACTGAAATTATAGAAACATGTAGACTGTAGAGCATTTGAGTCATTCTAACAAATTTGGTGTTTACAAGAAAACATCTTGATCAATTTCATCCTGTTATCTGAGAATTTAGTCATTCAGAACTAGACAAAAAACATGTACTCAGAAGGAACAAAAACTGAAAAACAAAGTACATTCATGAAACAAATACATCAAAGAGTGGGTTTTATTTTATTTATTTATTTTCAGGAATCAGACAGAAGAAAGAGTGCAACTTACCATGGGATGACCCTGGGCAGTTTTGAGGAGAGAAAGTGGAAGCTGAGAAAAACATAAAACTTGTAATAAGTAACACGAACTTTTTGAAAATATAAAAATTTCAATAAATAATGAAACAAATTGTCAAAAACCTAACCCTACAGACAGTAAGAAAAATAAAATATACCATCTTGAGGAGCTCGACAATCCAAATCTTTCTGCACCAAATCGCCTGCAAAACTAAAATTAAAATTATAAAGAAAAAGTTAGAAATTAAACCATCAAGGCATTTTTTTTTCTGAACGAATTTAAAATTAAAAACATAATCTTTAAGAATCTTTAAGAAAATATAATACCTTTGGAGTTGAATCACTTCTTCTTGATCTTCTATCTCGACTTTGCCGGAGCTTGGAGCGTAGTAGGGTTAGAGAGTTAGCGTTACTTCAAACTTTCGACTTCATGGTTTTCTTTTGAAAGTAAAAGCGTAGAAGGGGTGGACTTGGAAAGTGAATATTTTCCTTTATGCCCCTGAAATTTATAACAAAATCTCATAGGTTGGATTTTATGTATTACACTTTTTTATATAAATAATACAATTTTCCTCATAAATAATTTTTTAATGCTTAATATTATATTTTAATTTAAAGATCCATTTAAGAACTTGAAAAATATTTTTCAGAAAATAATTATTATATTAAAAATGATTATTTTTTAGAATATAATTTAATTTTTTAATGTATAGTTGAAGGTTAGAAAATCATCTTTCTTTATTTTGTTAAAAGTTAAAAATTTATATTTTTTTGTTTGATGCATCTTCAGGAAAATAAACATATTATTTGTTATAAAATAATAATAATAATAATAATAATAAGTAGTAGTAGTATTACGATGAAAGGTGACTAGTGGTCTCCTTTTGCCGGAGAAGGCAACTGACGGCAAGTATTGTTACCAGGTATATTTGATAGAAGTGGAATATGGTATTATTTGAGTGTAATGGGTAAGTACAGTAGATGAGTGAGTAACAATTGTTCCAGTACCACAATGTAGATCTATGTATTTAGTGACAGTGAGTGATTTGAGTAAAGTATAGTAGTGTTGTGTATCATAAACAAAGTGTTCCCCATCCTCTACCACAAGTCTGCTACTTATACTATGGTTGCAACGGCTCTTCCTCTGGTGAGTGTAACGGAGTGCTAGTAATGGTGAGCATACATTGAGTGTTGGGTCATAATAATGGAGAGCGTTGGAGTAATTATCATCCCATCAATGTGTCGTCTTTGTGTAACGGGTGACCGTTTGTTGCCTTCAGGTCAATACTGATGATTCGGATCGGGTGCTGCATGCCCAATTATCCTGTCAACAACCAACTGATCGCCTCCTCTAGGAGACGGTCAAAATGACCCGTAATAGCAAGTTATTTATCAATTCTTGAACTCCATTGCCTCAATATAACATGTTAAAATGTGTAATTGCACTTTTTAAAAGTTTAGAGACCTAATTGACTTTTTAGGTAAAATTTAAGGGCTTAGTTGATATTTTTTCAAATAATCTATATCTATATATCTATATATATATATATATATAAACAAAATCCTCCAAAACGAAATCCTATTTCCGGCCCAAAATATTTTACATTAAAACAATTAAAACAATAAAATAATATTAAAAGTACAATAATATTAAAACACGAAATCCTATAACATCAAAACATTGTTATGCATTAGGATTAGTACATTGTTATAATCTTTATATATATAAAAAACAAAATTTCCCAAAACGAAATCTTCCTTTCCGCCCAAAATATTGTACATTAAAACAATTAAAATAATAGAATAATATTAAAACAATTCAATTCCTATACTACAATTCACTACAATTCCAATACAATTCGTATAAACAATAGAATAATATTAAAACAATACAATTCCAATACAATTCGTATAAACAATAGAATAATATTAAAACAATACAATTCATATACTACAATTCCAATACAATTCGTATAAAATAAATCTACTATTAAAACATGAAATCCAATACTACAGAATAATATTAAAACAATACAATTCATATACTACAATTCCAATACAATTCGTATAAACAATAGAATAATATTAAAACAATACAATTCCTATACTACAATTCCAATACAATTCGTATAAACAATAGAATAATATTAAAACAATACAATTCCTATACTACAATTCCAACACAATTCGTATAAACAATAGAATAATATTAAAACAATACAATTCCTATACTACAATTCCAATACAATTCGTAGCAAATAAATCTGCTATTAAAACACGAAATCCAATACTACAAAATGAAGTCTACTATTCAACAATTCCTATACTACAATTCCAATACAATTCGTATACTACAATTCCTCAAATAATCTATATCTATATATCTATATATATTATACTATATACACAAACCTCCAAAACGAAATCCTATTTCCGCCCAAATATTTACATTAAAACAATTAAAAATAAAAAATATAAAGTACAATAATATTAAACACGAAATCCTATAACATCAAAAATTGTTATCATTAGGATTAGTACATTGTTATAATCTTTATATAATATAAAAACAAAATCTCCAAAACGAAATCTTCCTTCCGCCAAAATATTGTACATTAAAACAATTAAAATAATAGAATAATATTAAAACAATACAATTCTATACTACAATTCCAACAATTCCACAATTCGTATAAACAATAGAATAATATTAAAACAATACAATTCCTACAATTCCAATACTATACTACAATTCCAATACAACGAATCCAATACTACAAATATATTAAAACAATACAATTCTATACTACAATTCCAATACAATTCGTATAAACAATAGGGGAATAATATTAAAACAATACAATTCCTATACTACAATTCCAATACAATTCGTATCAAATAAATCTGCTATTAAAACACGAAATCCAATACTACAAAATGAAGTCTACTATTCAACAATTCCTATACTACAATTCCAATACAATTCGTATACTACAATTCCTATACTACAATTCCTCCGTCAATTCGTATTATAAATACATACATCAATTAGAAAATTTATAACCTGTTCACACAAACCGAAATAGTAAAACGATATTGTCACGCAAATCTTTCAACAATATTGTTCTTTCACTAATGGGGTCTGTTTTTGTCTCTGCTTCCGACCTATCTCCCAAGACGAGAAGGAGTTGTATTAGACTCCGACTAATGCGTTGTTATTTGTCAAGGAAATATCACACTGGAGTGCTTACTCCATGACCCCCAGGTAAATGCTGTTAAGTTTAAAAGTGTATATAAATTAGGGAGAGCAGATTGTGCCTATATCGTGGCCGAATTTACTTCTATGAACTAGAGGAAAAAAGGTTGTGTAAATTTTGCGGTGGTTGGCATTTTGTAGTGAACACTGTAGCCATATTTAATATTTGCAGCTGGAGAGCATTACAATATTTTTTTTCTTTCTTCAGGGAACTTGTATCCACTTACAAATCCCTAAAGAGTTTGTGGTTAAATTCAAGAAACATTGAAGGCTCCCGGAGGAGTGGATAGCAATATGCTAATTGGTAAATTCTTCTTTAAATCTTATTCTATACTAGATGTGTTTTTATTTCTTTTTGTTATACTAAATTTCTAATAGTATATATTCATGAATGCCAATTTTAAATATTTTGTCAAGAAACATTTTATCAGACCAAAATAATATTAAATATACATGCATCCTTATTAATACTTTAAATATTTAGTTGCCAAAAAATATATAAATTTTAGTTTGGCAATATAGGATACAAAAGGTCCTTTATTTCGAATCTTTTGTTTGGTTTTTTGCAGATTTGATTGGCTGTGTTGTTTCCATTACTGAGCAAAAAGTTGTCCAAGTTAATTCAAATCCTCAAAGGTTGATTGATTTTGTCATTGAAGACTCTCGGTATGTGTTTGTTTGGATGTCGTTTTTATTTGTTTAAGTATAAATTTAGGCATCATCATGCTCATTGTTGTTTTCACTACTCAGGGGTAGTCGGCTCACTGTTACCCTATGAGAGGAGCACGTGGATTCTGTCTTGCCTTACTATAATGTTGATTTGGCAGAACCATTTATTGTCCTTCAAGTTCTAGCATAAACAATTCTCATTGATATTTGCATATGCATGACTATAAACAAAAGCTAAGGCCAAACACTAACTCACGTTGGGTTATTGCTAAAAAAATCGGTCTTTAGTCATGGTCAATTGTATGTGGCTTTCTCCCGAGTCAGTCATCCTAATGGTCTGAAGGTGTTAGCGGTAGACGAGGATGGACAAGATTGTGTTGCGACTTCCAATGTTGTCTACAAAGAGGTTTTCAATAATGTGTAAATATAATCGATGATATTATGTTTTTTTTTTCAAAATAATAAGGTTGCTATATATCTAGACAAAAAAATAATTATTATGATAATAACACTGGTCGTTGAATTTATTTTTATAATAATTATAATTAAATTATTTATCATTTTTCTCATATTTATTTTAGTAATAATATAATTACATAAGTCATATTACATATCGATCTTTTTAAGATAATTGTAGACAAACAAGTCATATATATTTCAATTAATTGAGTTATACTTTTGCACTAATCTTATAATCAAATAAATGTACACGTTCAATATTAGAATTTTTTATATAATAAAAAATTTATTTGTGCATCGCACCTGTTGTAATTGAACAATTATTTGCTCTAATTCAAGCAAGGAAAACACCAGACAACATAATCGATCCAACCAATTTCATCAATTGCGCTATACAATATTCGATGTTATAATTTATATAATTGTATATCGATCCAAATATTCTTAAAATATTATAACAAATCCATTTCGTGCAACGCACGGGCGAAAATACTAGTTAATACAATAACATGATGGCATGTTTTAGAAGAACAGAATTTTTGTTGTTGAAAAAAGGAAAAAAAAAATATTGAACAATAAATTTAATTTCAATGCATTTTTTTTGTTAGACCACATGTTTCCTCATCAAGATATATTTACCCTAGAAGTAGTAAGACATATAATTAAGTGTGAAAAGACTTACGATATCTTATACACACCTCCATGGGCTAGTTGCCTATTTCAATGTGTTTACTAGCAAGGAAACTAACTATCAATTTTGGGAGAAAGAAGCATATTTTCCATATTAAGTGATTTTGCTAAATGATTGAAAATATAAAAAGATCCTGATGAAAAAAGAAACGAAAATTAAGAAAGTTGAAAAATAAAAAGGATATTACTAATTGACTTAAAATTATTTAAAAATTTTGAAAAAAAATAATTACACTTTCCTTTTGAAAACTTTAAATTATTTAAACTTAAAAAAAAAAATTAAACATGGGTTGTTAGAAAAAACTAAATGCGGTATGGTGAAAATGAATATACTTAAGGTATAAAAGTATAATTGCACATATATTAGATATATTAGTGTAATTGACTAATAATAATTGCCTAATAACTATTATGGTAATTAAGCTACACATTAGTCGTTGAATTTATTTTTATAATAATTATAATTAAATTATTTCTCATTTTGAATAACTAGTATTTTCGCTCGTGCGTTGCACGGAATGGATTTGCTATAATACGTTAAGAATATTTAGATCTATATACAATTATGTAAATGATAATATCGAATATTATTTAGTGCAATTAAAGAATTGAGTTTGATCGATTATGTTTTCTAATGTTATCATTGCTTAAATTTGAGCAAATAATTGCCCCAATTAATAGTCAATGTGTATACATATGCATCCGATGCTGAAACTTTAGACATTTTATATATCAATATTTATGATTTCTATTAATTGGGCTAATTATCTCGTTGTCCAGCAACTCAGTTATAGAAATTATTTATACAGATCGATGATATATTTTCTATGTAAATATATAGCAAGTTTGTCATCTTTGTATAAAAAGAAAACATAATAGTATATCAATGTAACTGTTTTGAATTACACATTATTGAAAACCTTTTTGTATAAGACATTGGTAGTATATTATATATTGTTATTGTAAATTTTTATACTTATTTTACATCACTAATGAAGTAAATTAATCTAGAATTATAATTTTTTAGTGCTTTATTCAGAATTACTGGAATAAAATATCCAGAACCTTAGTACTTCATGGATTATAAGATATTTCTAAAGCAGGTATGTATAGATTAGCTCTGTTTTTTTTTTTTTAAAGTGTATAGATTAACTTTATTTCATGAATGTTTGATTTGCGGGCATGTTTTATTTGTTGTGTATTTTTGCCTAATAGTTGGGCTGTATAATGTGTTAAGAGCTATAATTCTACCTAAACATGTCAAAATTTGGCTCTTTAGGTTACACTTTATTTATCCTTAGGGTTTTATCTGTGTAATTAATTTGGTTAATTTTTTTAACGTGTTATAGTTAGACTTCTTAGAGTAAAATAATGATGTTTGCAAATAATATGGTAATCAGATGAAAACTGTATAGCTTGGAATTAAAAAAAAAACCTACATTGGATAAGCTAATTTATTTATTAATATTTAAAAAATACATTTAATTTTTTTTAAAATTGTAAACATAGAGTTCTAAAATTATGAACATGAACACGAGTCCACCTTGCAAGGTGGACCCGGGTCCATAGCATAATTTACCCACCCCTACCACGACCGTTCCCCCCTCTCACTCAATCTGAAAAATCAATTTCGCTCCTCTCTCAATTTATCCGTGCGATGCATGAATAAAAAATTTTTATTATATAATTAGATAATAAAATAAAAAATTAAATTATAAACAATTTTAATATTTGAAAGTGTACATTTATCTGAATATAAGATTAATGCAAAAGTATCACTCAATTAATTGAACAATATATGACTCGTTTGTCTACAATTATCTTGAAAAAATCTATGTGTAATTATATTATTACTAAAATAAATATGGTTAAAAAGGGAAATAATTTAATTGTAATCTTTTTTTATCGTAAACAATTTAATATTTGAAAGTATGCATTTAATTGTAAATAGTAAAGGTAAATTAAAAATGGAACGGAAATATTTCACAATAATATTTTACATCATCAATTAAAAATGGAACGGAAATTAGGTAAATTGAAAAAAGAAATGAATATTAATAATTGATTGAAAATTAATAATAGAAAAGAGAACGGAAATTATGTCAATTGGAAAAGGAAATGAATATTAATAGTTGACTGGAAATAAAAAAAATATCCATAATTAATTAAAATGGAAAAGGAAATGGTCAAATCATTGCATTTAATAGAATAAATCAAATCACAATTAAATCGTAAATCTTTCACAATTTTAAACCATGGAACGGAAATTAAAAATGAAACGGAAATATTTCAATAATAATATTCTACTTCATCAATAGTAAAAATAAATTAAAAAGGGAAAGAAAATATTTCAATAATAATAGTCTACATCATCAATAGTAAAGACATATTTTAAATTTTAAAAAACAGTAAATGTACGCATGCGGTGCTAGAACTTTAGAGATTTTATATATCATTGTTTATGATTTTTATAAATTAGGCAAATATTCTCGTTCTCTAGTAACTCAATTATATTATTCAATTGCTATTCTAATTCATGTGTATGGAAGATATATTTTTGTGTAGATATATTGCAATTTTGTCATCTTAGAAAAAAACATAATATCACCGGTTGTATTTACACATTATTGAAAACCTCTTTGTAAACAACATTTGTAGTAGCAACACAATCTTGTCCATAATCGTCTAGAACTAATTAACACTTTCAGGCTATCAGGATGGGTGACTCGGGAGAAAGCCATGTACAATTGACCATAATTAAAAACTGGTTTTTTCAGCAATCTACACGAGTCTTCCTTGCATGCAACAAATATCACAAAAATTCAGTGTTCTAAAATAAGTGTTTAAATGCAATATGTAGATAAGTTGCATTACATTATATATCATTAATTTAATTACTTATTGGTTAGTTATTGCAAAATCTTAAGGTACACTTATATTTTGATATTCAGTAAGTATAACTATATTAAAGAAAAATTCACCTGGGAGTAATGGGATAATCAGTTGAGTGATTGTTGGTTGACCATAGAGCGTTGATATTCTCTTGACAAATAAATGTTGGAAAACATAGCATAAAATGGCATGTTAGTGGCTATATTGTGGTACAAATATATGTGGGGTCCACTTTCGATTCGGGTCGGGTCAAAGTAGATTTGGGTTCTTAGTAGTTAGACAAAAAGTTTGATATATTGTACGCTCAAAAAGGATAATGGGTGAATGAGAAATTGGTTCTCAAAGTTAACACACTTGAGTTAGAAAAAGGGAGATGTTGACACTGAAAATTTGCTAAATATTGTTATTTTTTTAATATTAGTATATTTAAATGTATTTGGATAATATTGATATTATCTAATTTATTAATTAGATAATATCAAAAGAGTTTGAATTTATCAAAACTCTTTATCTTACCGCTATAAATAGGACCTTTTATTTCTATGTATTCATCATAGGAAAAATCATAGAAATAGCTTGAAGCTTATTTAGAGAATTAGAGATCATGATCATGAAAATAAAAGCCCCATGACCTTGAAAGTCCAAAGCTCCTCCATGCCTATCATATTGATCAAAATCTCCAATTGAAGATCAAGCCATTTGAACCCGGGGGCCCTTCAGAAGAACAAACATATAAGTTCTTCTTTGAAGATCAAGCCACTAGAGATCCGGGGGGCCTTCAATGGAGCGTCAAGACATCAATTGAAGAATCAGAAGATCATCCAGAGATATTGTACCCACACCCATATTGATACATATTGTAACATGAATTTTGAATCCCATATATATATTCAAAATTTATTTGTTTACAGGAGAGAAAAAGCTTTCAAGTAGCTTTTGTCCCACATTGGTTTGGGAAGTGGGTTTGCACAACTACTTATACAAAATTCTTTCTAAGGCTTATTGAATTGTATAGCATAGAGACACTCTCTCGCGCACAGGGGGGTGCAAACCAAATCCCACACCTGTCGTTCATAAAATTAACTGGCCTTGGGGGTTGTCGTTCGTAACATCAACCATGTGTTTTTATTGCAGGGAAATATATGTACGATTAGTAATTTTAATCTAGAATTGTATTACGAATAGGAACGTAGGTAATAATATATAGTAATATTTTAATTTACAATTGTATTACGAATATGAATTGTACTACCATATTTTACAATATTACGCAAAACTTAACAGTATATGAGTGTTTTGGGTGGGAATTTAAAGTTGAGAATATTGTTTTTATTAATAGTATAGATTATAATTAAATTATTTCTCATTTTTCCCATATTTATTTTAGTAATAATATAATTACATAAATCATATTACATATCAATATTTTAAAGATAATTGTAGACAAACAAGTCATATATTATTTAATTAATTGAGTAATAGTTTTGCACTAATCTTATAATCAAATAAATGTACACGTTCAATATTAAAATTTTTATAATTTCATATTTATATTTATTATCTAAATATATAATAAAAAAATTATTCATGCATCGCACGGGTAATTGGACAATTATTTGCTCTAATTCAAGTAAGGAAAACATCAGAAAACATAATCGATCCAACCAATTTCATCAATTGCGTTATATAATATTCAATGTTATAATTTATATAATTGTATATCGATCTAAATATTTTTAAAATATTATAACAAATCCATTCCGTGCAGCGCACGAATGAAAATACTAGTAAAAAAAAATAAGGAAACAATTTTAAAAAATGATAAGGTCGTTGTATTTACACTTATTTGTTTTTAGAAAATATACAAAAATTCAAATGACACATACTAGAATATGGGATAAACGAGCCGAGTCGAGTTCGAGCTCGGGCTTAATAAACAATAGGTAGGCTCGAGCCGAGCTTTGACCGAGAGGCTCACAAGCCGCTCGATTATAATTTTGTGTATGTATGTATATAGCTCGTAAGCCACGAGCCTAAAACATTTGAGTTTGAGCAGCTCATGAGCCGCTTGGCTCATTTACACCCCAATAAAATTATGGGAAAAGGTACAAATAAGCCATCGAACTATTTGGGAATTAGCAATTACACCATCGAACTCAAATAAGCTTCAAATAAGCCACTGAACTCAAAAAAACAAAACAATTAAGCCACTAAATCGGAAAAAAATAACAATTAACATTTTTTACAGTTCATTTGTCTATTCCGCCCACCAGCGACGACTTTTCCTGCCACCGTCGCCGCCGAAAGTTTTCGCCGGTCACCGGAAAAGTCATCGCCGGTGGCCGGAATAGACAAATGACCTGTTAAAAATGTTAATTGCTATTTTTTTTTCGATTTAGTATCTTAATTGCTTAGTTTTGCTGAGTTCAGTGGCTTATTTGGAACTTATTCGAGTTCAATGGTTTAATTGCTAAGTTTTTCTAAGTTCAGTGGCTTATTTGGAGCTTATTCGAGTTCGATGGCTTAATCGTTAATTCTGAAATAGTTCGATAGATTATTTGTACATTTTCCCTAAAATTATTACTAGCAGCACACACAAACCACACATAGCAATGCCTTCAATGTGTAATTAATAAGTTCATGTATTTCAAGAATTTTATTAATTTCATAGTATAGCATATGGTAATTAAGGCTCTGTGATAATCATGGGTTCTTGCTTCAATAATTTTGTCATTTTGATACTCAACTTAATAGAAGTATTTTGTATATTTTGTATTGGTCGAAATGTAAGACTTAATAGAAAAATAGAACACAGAATTTCATCATTCCGTTGTCGTCCAGCGGTTAGGATATCTGGCTTTCACCCAGGAGACCCGGGTTCGATTCCCGGCAACGGAATTGTGTTTTAGTTCCTTTTATAATGCGTTGGTGATACCAGAATTCCTTGAACAATAAATTTTAAAAAGTACAGATTATATATTTATTATTAGAGATTATTAGAGATTCAAAACACAATAAGATGGATATTTCATTTTTATTTCTGACTAGAGTGATATTTTCACTTTAGAACGCATTTAATTTTTATTATTTTGATTCTTGTAGAGTTGTAAAATTTAGCTATGCTCTTTTAATTTTGTTTGATTATGTTTTTGACTTTCACTTACTTTTTTTATAATTAGTCTTTTGTTGAAATTTTTATCAATCAACCAGATGGTTAATATGTACTTTCATTACTCAAATAAAAATGTTTATAAGAAAAAGAAAGGCATTACATGTTGAGCTAATTAGAAATTTGAACGATGAAATTACATGCTAGTCATTTTTGTTAAATTTATACCTTCATAAAGTTTTCATGCAACATACTCGATCTCGATTATGTAGTGTTGGATATGGTACCAAGTCCCATAAGAATAAAGGCCCAAAATATATAACGGTCCAATCCGTATACACAACCCAGTCAAAATTACAACAATCAAGATCAATAATGTACTTTTAGTAGTATTAAAAAAAATAATATATGCCAATGGTCTTGTGATCTAGTGGCATTTGGTTGCTCCCCACGTTGGAGGGGGCAGGTTCAAAAAAAAAATATTTTTAGTATATTAAAAATGTATTTTTTATTTATGATCTACACAATTGTATGGACTATGATCCATGTAATAATGATTGCAGATAGAATGAGCATTATTTTATTATTAATGTAATATTTTATCATTGAATTATTAATGTAATACTCCGTATCTATATCTATATCTATATATATATATATATATATATATATATATATATATATATATATATATATATATATATATATATATTAAAACAGAAGTGCTAGCTTTCCCGCTCATTTTAGTCCTAAAATTTTGAAATCGGTCAACATAATATTATATAATAATTCCTTATCAGAAATTCTAGCATTCCTTATCATTCCTTATTTATGGCTAAAATTGACAAAATATTTAAAATATAATTCCATTCCTTATTATACACGAAATTAATGAAATATTTTATTCAATTCCATTCCTGTATGGATTCCTTAAACAAAATAGTTTAACCTTGCGTATTATATATATATATATATATATATATATATATATATATATATATATATATATATATATATATTACTATATGATGTATATTATAGTATTCAAAAAAAATATTATTATATTATGTTAATGTACGTAATTAAATTCCTCTCATGATAATATTCAAAAAAATTCCAATAATCAAATTACTATATGATGTATATTATTGTATTAAAAAAATATTACTATATTATGTTACTGTACGTAATTAAATTTCTCTCATGATAATATACCATGCAATTCAATTATGGTTCAAAATATTTTATTCTTGTGTATTTTTTTATTCTATATTCGTAAACAATCAAATTACTATATGATGTATATTATAGTATTAAAAAAATTACTATATTATGTTAATGTACGTAATTAAATTCCTCTAATGATAATATTAAAAAAAAATTCAACAATCAAATTACTATATGATGCATATTATAGTATTAAAAAAAAATATTACTATATTATGTTAATGTAAGTACTTAAATTCCTCTCATGATAATATTCAAAAACATAAGTGCTATTTTCACGCTCATCCTAAAAAAAAATACTTATGTTTTAATATTTGAAATTACAATCATTTTTACATAATTAAATAATTACAAAAAATGCTATATATGTTAATTTAATTTATAGTAGTGATTACCTAAAATATTTATTATACCATGAATCATGGTCTACTTTTAAGGTACACTAAACTAACACTCAGTATATTCTTTTTCAACTTAAGTTCAGTTTTTTTATATACAAATAAAATTAATATATAAAAAATATATTATTAAAAAGTTCTAATAAAAAACTTTTAAATAACACCTATATTAATATTTTATTTTAATGTATTAAAGAGTAAATACCAGTGGAGGTCCTCCGACTTTGATGGCACCGCCACTTTTAGTCCTCAACTTTTAAATTAACCACTTTTAGTCCTCCGACTTTGATGGCACTGCCACTTTTAGTCATCAACTTTTAAATCAACCACTTTTAGTCCTCTTACTTTTTGTTTTTAGCCACCTATGGTCCTTCATTTACAATTGGACATCTAATGTCATTTTCTCAAGGGCAATTCAGTCATTTGGTCCAAAATTTAGTGTTAACAAAGGAGAGTGGAGAATAGGGTTTCTTCAATTATTTTGATGAGGAAACATAATACTTAATAAATTAATTATGAAATGACTGAATTGCCCTTGAGAAAATGACATTAGATGTCTAATTGTAAAGGAAGGACTATAGGTGGCTAGAAACAAAATGTAAGAGGACTAAAAGTAGTTGATTTAAAAGTTGAGGATTAAAAGTGGCGGTGCCATCAAAGTCGGAGGACTAAAAGTGGTTGATTTAAAAGTTGAGGACTAAAAGTGGCGGTGTCATCAAAGTCGGGGGACCTCCACTTGTATTTAATCATGTATTAAATTAACATATGATTCCATTCCTTATTATACACGAAATTAATGAAATATTTTATTCAATTCCATTCCTGTATGGATTCTTAAACAAAATAGTTTTACCTTGCGTATTATATATATATATATATATATATATATATATATATATATATATATATATATATATATTACTATATGATGTATATTATAGTATTCAAAAAAAATATTATTATATTATGTTAATGTACGTAATTAAATTCCTCTCATGATAATATTCAAAAAAATTCCAATAATCAAATTACTATATGATGTATATTATTGTATTAAAAAAATATTACTATATTATGTTACTGTACGTAATTAAATTTCTCTCATGATAATATACCATGCAATTCAATTATGGTTCAAAATATTTTATTCTTGTGTATTTTTTTATTCTATATTCGTAAACAATCAAATTACTATATGATGTATATTATAGTATTAAAAAAATTACTATATTATGTTAATGTACGTAATTAAATTCCTCTAATGATAATATTAAAAAAAAATTCAACAATCAAATTACTATATGATGCATATTATAGTATTAAAAAAAAATATTACTATATTATGTTAATGTAAGTACTTAAATTCCTCTCATGATAATATTCAAAAACATAAGTGCTATTTTCACGCTCATCCTAAAAAAAAATACTTATGTTTTAATATTTGAAATTACAATCATTTTTACATAATTAAATAATTACAAAAAATGCTATATATGTTAATTTAATTTATAGTAGTGATTACCTAAAATATTTATTATACCATGAATCATGGTCTACTTTTAAGGTACACTAAACTAACACTCAGTATATTCTTTTTCAACTTAAGTTCAGTTTTTTTATATACAAATAAAATTAATATATAAAAAATATATTATTAAAAAGTTCTAATAAAAAACTTTTAAATAACACCTATATTAATATTTTATTTTAATGTATTAAAGAGTAAATACCAGTGGAGGTCCTCCGACTTTGATGGCACCGCCACTTTTAGTCCTCAACTTTTAAATTAACCACTTTTAGTCCTCCGACTTTGATGGCACTGCCACTTTTAGTCATCAACTTTTAAATCAACCACTTTTAGTCCTCTTACTTTTTGTTTTTAGCCACCTATGGTCCTTCATTTACAATTGGACATCTAATGTCATTTTCTCAAGGGCAATTCAGTCATTTGGTCCAAAATTTAGTGTTAACAAAGGAGAGTGGAGAATAGGGTTTCTTCAATTATTTTGATGAGGAAACATAATACTTAATAAATTAATTATGAAATGACTGAATTGCCCTTGAGAAAATGACATTAGATGTCTAATTGTAAAGGAAGGACTATAGGTGGCTAGAAACAAAATGTAAGAGGACTAAAAGTAGTTGATTTAAAAGTTGAGGATTAAAAGTGGCGGTGCCATCAAAGTCGGAGGACTAAAAGTGGTTGATTTAAAAGTTGAGGACTAAAAGTGGCGGTGTCATCAAAGTCGGGGGACCTCCACTTGTATTTAATCATGTATTAAATTAACATATGATTCCATTCCTTATTATACACGAAATTAATGAAATATTTTATTCAATTCCATTCCTGTATGGATTCTTAAACAAAATAGTTTTACCTTGCGTATTATATATATATATATATATATATATATATATATATATATATATATATATATATATAGACTAATGATCACATGAGTCCTATTTGTTATATGAGTCCGTGTGCAGAGTTCTTGACCTTCTAAATAGTGAGATTAATGGTGTAGATTAAAAGAGGTTTTTTTTTTCTTAAAATACTTATTTTTAGACTAGATAATTGGGGTGAGTATTTATGGGGAGGGTGAACTCAAAGGAGCAGTGGCCTCTATATATATATATATATATATATATATATATATTACTATATGATGTATATTATAGTATTCAAAAAAATATTACTATATTATGTTAATGTACGTAATTAAATTTCTCTCATGATAATATTCAAAAAAAAAAATTTCAACAATCAAATTACTGTTTTATGTATTTTTCCTTCACTTAACAAATCAATCAGAAAATCAAGCAATTCCTTCCTATTCTTCGTTTTTCCTCTACTTTCTCTTTTATCAATTTATTTTCACCAATTCAATGTATACGTGTTGACCTGTTGTTGACTAACCCAATATTCACAAAACCAACATGTAGCTTTAAAAACAACAAAAGAAAAAAAAAACAAAAACAAAAACAAAAACAAACAAAAACAAACAAAAAAAAAATCAGATTTTTCACTTCCTCATCCTGCAGCAATACACTTCACTACCAATGAGCTATGAATATAGTAGAACACACTGGAAAATATGGGCAATCCTTTTAATGCTTTACAATTCTCAACAACATATGTTTCATAGTTCAACTCAAAGGAAATACTTTCATCTCCACAAGACAACCCACATCCATGAAGCAATTCAAGGAACAAAGAAAATGGAAGTCTCTAGAAGAAATACACCAGATGAAGAAAGAAGGATGTAAACTCGCAAACTCGGGAAGGAGAAGTTGCCCTATTTTAAGAAAAAGCCTTGTTGTGTTCCAATAATATTTACGTAAACACGGCAAATGCTTCTATTTTCCGACTCCAAGTTCTTTGGAAATGTCTTTCACAAGGTTGAACTGCATAGTGTTGTGCCACGGGAATAATGTCCGAGTCACAGGAAGCTTCCTTCGGAGGTCCTGCAATATTTATGAATAGTTACAGAAGTTAAGCTCATAATTAGAAATACATATATTTTTTATTTTTATAAAAGAAATTTATTAACAAATTATAGACCAAACTATGCATTTGCATTCCTCATTTGTCCAAAGGAGGCTTTGTAATGGCATCTTATGTGTCCATCCCACATTGATGAGCAAATGTAAGAAAAAGTTATGAGTTTGAGGAATACCTTGAAAGTAGTATCTGACAAATTCAAATAGGATTTCTGCCAGTGAAGGAATTAGGAATATGTCAGTAGATACTCTAAAAAGAAAGCCGAATGAAAGAGAAAGAAGGTAAAGCATGCAAACCTGAAGAGAATTCAGATACTCAGTCTCATGCTGTCGAATAATGTGGACCAAGGACAGGGCACTATCATCTGGGGACTGACAATGTGGCACAGATCAAGTCAATTAAATTCAATCAACTAAAATCAGACAGTGCATAACTGCAGATGATCTAGTAAGTACAGCCTGAAAGATAAAAATTGTCCTTTTATGTTTATCTTACCCCATGCTATCTTCCAATCAAATTGCTCTAGTGCCAAAACTCTCCTACTCCCTCCATCCCAAATTGGTTGTCACATTTGCTTTTACACGCTTTTTAAGGAATTAAAGTACGTAGTAAATGATATGTGTTTTTCAATTATACCCCTCACTTTTCTCACTTTTGGAAATAAAAGCAAAACTAATAAGGGTAAATTGGGAAAAGTAGAATGATGGAGATGTTCAATTTTGGAAAGAGGACAACATTTTGGGACAAACTAAAAAGGAAAGTAAGATAGGTAAAATGGGATGGAGGGAGTATTTATTTTGGCATTTTAATCATATTAGTTCATGATGAGGAATGCAAAAACATTTTCCACAAGATCACTGTCAGTTTTTCTTCTTTTAATTTAGTCTGACTTTATCTGAATTAATGATGTATCCTATGCATAATTAATCCTTTTATGTTTCTCATAAGTCTTACTATCTCTAATCTTCCAATCAAATTGCTCTAGTGCCAAAATTTCATTTTTATTTTGGCATTTTAATCATTTTAGTTTGTGATGAGGAACACAAAAGGTTTTCTGCAAGATCAGTGTCAGTCTTTCTCCTTTCAATTTAGTTTGAATTTACCTGAATTAATGTTGTATCCTTGCATTCATGTTTTGCATCAAACTGGACATTTCCCTCTTCAAAGTAGTGCGCACCAACCTGAAGCAAAGTAGGAATAAGGAAATGTTAGCAAACATCATGTTTTTTGGTTTTGATACTTGGGCACTGGTAGTAGAAAACCAAATTCTATCCTTTTATCAGAATGCCAATTTGTCATATGAAAAAGTGAAACTGTCGGAATATTATTAATGCAGGAAAAAAAAATCATACCTGCATTCTCCCTCTCACTTCCACCATTTGTAGCTCATCTTTAAACTCAGCACTCCATATTGATCGCCAGCTACCATTGCTACGGAATAGGCAAAAAGACATCAGATTCTACTAAGAAACAAGTCAAACATCATATTATGCAATAAGATTGGCAATTAACATGTAAAAAGTGTAGCACTTGTTTTTCTCTCTTTTCTTCTTTTGTTGTTTTTTAGTTTTAGTTTTGTTTTCGTTTACGTTTTTTTTTTTTTTTTTTTTTTTTTTTTGGTGTTCTTTTATTAGCCTGCGGTATTATGAAGGAGATGAGACTGGGTGTCTGAGCCTACCTAGTGAAATTATTAGAAGGTTGTAAAATGTGTTAGGCACCCATCGGGGGGTTGATGAACACCTAGCACCTAGGCCGGCTAGGTGCGAACAAGGCACTGCCTAGGCGGGTGCCTAGTGGCTAGTGCCCAACTTGAAAATAAAAATCAAAGATTGGAAGTGGCAAGATAAAGCCCTAGTGTAAAATAAAACCAAGGCCCAAAAACATGGAAAGGTAAAAGTCCAAGTGACTAGGGTTTTACTTTTAATTTCAAAAATGGAAGAGTCAGCCAAAAAGAAAAGTTGAAAACCTCTGGCGGCAACTTGGACACTGGTGTTTGGCTATTGATGGCGTCCTGAGAGTGGTGACTCAGTGTCGTCACCAACTGTTGAAGGCGTCCACACCTCAGGTGATGCCAGATTGCGATGGCGAGCGGAGCTGCTTCTTCGATTGTGACCGACGATGGGGACAAGGGGTCATTGTGAGCTGTGCAGCGGTCAGCAAAACTGGTGAAGGCTGAGGTTTGAAGGGTTGTTCTTCTGTTTGATTTAGTCTGGTTGTCTGCTCTTCATTTTTTTCTTTACCCGATTTTAGGGTTGTTTTGCTACGTCATTTTGAGTTACACAACCCTAATTAAATAAAAATAAATAAATGGCCAAATAGGCCATCTGTCTGGCTAGTTGGCTGACTAATAGGCCGAGGCAGCCAATTAGTCGGACAGCCAAATAGGATGGCAATTAACGGAAAAATCGACTTGTCCTAGGGGAACCTAGGCAGGCGGCCGCCTAGGCTGAGTTTTACAACATTGATTAGTAGTCAGCTAAGGGAACTTCAAAGAAACATCAATTACTCTGGAAATTTAGTGCAATTGATATTCAAAACCACCTTAAGAGGGAGCCAACAAAGTGGATCATGGAATGTGGACGAAATCAAATAGCTATTAAAGGTAATAAATCCAAAGTATTGACAAGGAAACACTAGTATGGTTTTAGGGATAGGAGTCTCAAACTCTCATGTTTCAAATAAGGAGAGGGAAAGGACAATCTAGCTGAAGAACTTCATTTCTATAATAAAGTTTCAAAGATAAAGGGTTATTTGTCAAAAGCTTGCACATTCGTTTCAAACAAAAAAAAACTTTCTATTTGCCAGGAAGATGGTACGTCTCCAGCACATTAAGGTTTGAAACTTTACATTCATAATAATTTGAAGCTTGATTACAAACTCGATACCATGGTGTTAACTATATATAGCTAAGTTCTCTAGTCCTAAAACCTTAAGATCAATAGTTACTGAAAAATGGCCATCAAATATTTAAATCCCCTAATTAGTTTGGAAAAGTAGTATATATGCCAATGAATTGCATTCAAAACACTCAAATACAACTGTGATTGCATCATGCAATACTGTGAAGCAACAGAGTAAGTTGAATAAAAATTGTCAAAATCACCAAACCATTGAAAATAGTCTGGACAACAGGCCACAATGCAGAAACAAAAATTAAGATGAAATGATGATAAAATGCAGAGTACTAGTAGGACTTGATTTGATAGTTATGACATACCAAAAATTCTGAGGGCTGTGTCTAGCAGCTGAAATCACTACAACAAGCTCGAAGTTAGATCCTTGTTCTTCCACATCTTTTCCTTTGGTACAGTATACCGCACAGACACCTTTTGGATATGCTTCACTGACATACTTCGTTGCTTCTGCTTCCAAGGCACATCTGCCAAACAAAGAGTGACATCAGATAAAATTTGGCAAATGAAATAGATAACTGCAGTTTGATTAACAAGAAATGAAGCAGCAATGGGGTATAGAAGTGCCACTAGTGCATCATCCACTCAAATAATAATACATGCAGAGTAGCCTGCATAGTGTGCTCAACTCATTTTAATTTATTTGTACTTAATGCTATATCCTCTGGATGAACAATTTTTATTTTTTTTTTGGTAAATTTACAGGGTATTTCTCTCCGTCCGTTTAACGGTCCGGGGTCCACCCACGTTCGCTCCGAGAGGCACAGGAGCTGGCCCAGGGGGAATTGTCACTTGTGGGAATTGAACCCGGGTTCTCCCGAAATTCCTCCCCACAAAGAGAGCTCACTTGCCACTTGATGAATGGAAGTGACTTAATTACAATGATTCAGTAGTAGTAGTAGTAGTAGATATCAAACAGTTACAGCATTACCGATAATCTTCAACATATGCTGATGGAAGTTCCTCATCACTTGCTGGTCTAACCTCTTTACATACCTAAAGAAGTTTCAGCACATGATGCAATTAAAACAGTAATACATGTTGGTAACAATGCTTTATGAGTATTATTGAAGGAGAAAAGGATGAAATCATAAATTGCATGTTCTGAGTTAAGGGGACATAAGTTTGATAATGAACTTGTTACTTGAAGGTACAATAGCTATGCTCACTCCACATCCACCACTATGGCAATTTTTAATTAATGACCATGTGGCAAATATACATTTCACCCTTCACTTTTGCATCTTCAATTGTGCAAAAGGGGCATATAGCCATATACCAACCAGTTCCATAACATTTTTGTGATAGCATGTTCATTCTAAACACAAGCAATTTATAAATTTCAACCCAGTGTCCAAAGTCACATGCATGCTATTAAAATAAGGAAGGCAAGGTTGGGGGTAATCCCAACCAAGATGGCTAAGGATACAAAACTTGTAACCACAAGGTCACGAGTTTGAATCCTAGCCCTCTTGGTTTAAGCCGGTCAGCTATGGGCAACCTAGACTGGTTTACCTATTTGTGGTCCTTTGCCGGCTAGGGTCACAAGGCGGGGTTTACCCAGTGCACACCCTCAAGTAGTGGCTGTGGGTTTCCCTTGTCACCCAAAAGGAAGGCAAGGTTAAGTAATACAAAGAAGAGTGGAAAAATGAAGTAATCAAAATACAAGGTAACCTATTTATTAGTTTATGAAAGAAAGTGTAATTTTAAATCACAAGTACCAAATGTCTCGTGAAGCCACCTTCATAAAATGAACCCTATTTACCTTGAGATGACATTGTTCTCATCTTGTGAGAACATAAAAACGAAGATATTACTCAATCCAATAAATAGGGAAAATCAACCCTAAAAAGCAAAACCAATTGAAAGAGAAAAAAGCCAGCTACTAAAGGCTTCAAGCAAAAGAGAAACCCCTAAATGTTTCTTGGTAATCTATCAAAAAAGCATGAAGACTTGAACTCACATATTTATGGAATTAAAAGAAATAGTATGCTAATGATTTTACCATCAATGGAATTGGTGCATAAGCAACTAAGGGAAAAAAAATCATAGAAAGAAAAGAATAGGGTGAATGTGTTTGTGTGTGTCCAGCAAAAGGCCGAATGACAGCAAAAGTGTGTTTGATTTAGCATGTTTGATTTAATCCAGGACCAAACCTGTTGTTAATGCCATGTTAGAATATATTATTGACAAAAAATCTCTTTGTCTATTATATGACTTATAAAGACCCTTTATATAGGGATTACATGACATTGAATGATATTCAAACTATAATAACTAAACCAGCTAGACTAACTAGAACTCTAACATAATGACAGTCCTATTCTAATATGATGGCATATCTATATGTCCTGAAGTATCTTTAGGAAAAAATTTTCCAATACTTATATTTGTTCTTGTTATGTAATTGGATTATTGGGTTTTTAATACTAGGAACCACCTCTCAAAGTTAAACAAAGTTTCAAACAGGTGACAAAACTACTCGTTAACAGAATAAGGCCCCCAAGTGGGTGCTGATTTGTATTTTATGGTATAATTTCTGATTTGGTAATCTTGAATAAACAGCATCTTCAGTGTGGAGTTTGAAAGCCCACATTGAGGCTCTAGCATTATTCAGTTGGCTCCTCAAATCTTTTTGCTTGTGATAACTTGAAAAATAAGTTCCAAAACTGAGAATAAACTTCAAGAACAGATCAAAATACATTCACATTTGAAATTCCAAGATAATTTAAGAGAGGAAAAAGTACTCACTTGTTTGACATGGTCAACTATTGCAACATTGGCAGTCCTAGGATCAATATACTCATTTTTACTAATCTCTCCAAATGATGTAATCAACACCTGTACACATGACAGTCAAGAGAATTCAACATAAAATTGCAACAATCTCTGGCTGCTTTATATCTATGTTAACAAAGGAGGTGATCCAACCATTGTGGTCCAACTTAAGATTCAATAAGACTGAACTGAAATATACCAAATTAAAGACAAAACACAGCTTATCCATAATTTCAATAAATTTATTGATTATACCTTTCAGCCGTTGTTATTCAATAAGGAAAAATGTTCATGCACCATTTTTTCTTACCCTCATACTTCCATCTTATTAGTAAAAGTTCTAAAAGTGCATTACAGACAGCAGGTCATCAAGTACAAAATGTTCTTCTGCCCAACTTTAGATTTTGCCATTTTGGGTAGAAAAATCTGTAACGAATTTGTAATCAAAGCAGTAGCTATGGGAAGGAAAGGAGTAGCTATGGTGGAGTACAATGTAAGTGTTAAATGAGTTTTACCATTTTTGGTCCCTAATGTCCGATTTTGACAATATTGCCTCTCAAGTTTGTAATTGCCTAGTCAACACTTTCATTGTTTACAAAGTATTCTCATAATTGTATCTCCATCACTAACTTAGTTAACTGCTAATTCAGTCCGGTCCAAGAATGGGCAAAGTGGAGATTGAAGAATGGACAAAGACCACCAAAATCGAAACCATTAGGGACCAAAAATGGAAAGAAAAAAAAATGATTTTAAATTATGATTAATTAATAACTAAGTTTAGATTAGAAATGTGAAATAAATTGAACTTGTGATAAAAATTAAGACATACATTCATATGCTGGTGATTTACTTAAGCAATAATTTCAACATTATCTTTTGAACCCCTTGATTCCTAGCCTTGTGGATTGATCATTGGGTAAACAAGACTGTGCATACAAATCAAAAGTACAAAAACTGAAATCCAACAGTTCAAAGTACCTAAAATGACAGTCAGAAGAACAAAATTTCAGAAATTGAAAAAGAAAAAAACAAACGATAAGCGAGGTAAAAAGGGACTAACATCTCCAGTTCGGTCGGGCAATTGGAGGCAAATCAAGTGCGACTTGTTGTACAAGGGAAATGCCTCTTCAGCGGCCATCGTATATACATTCTCATCATTCAACACTGCTCGAATATCTGAAACTCAAGAAACTTTAAAAAATTCAAAACTAAAAATGCAATTAAATTTCTAAAATTGAAAAGACAAAAACAGAAGAAGTAGAAATTAACAGAGAAAGAAGGAAGGCGTTACCTTTGGAAACGTATTGAATTTCGCCGGCGGGGGAGTTAAGGAGGAACCATTTGGCAATCTCCACCTTCTGCTCAACGCTGAGCTCCGCTTCTGCTTCGGTGTCGTTAAAATCTTCGTTTTCTGACATCTCATTACCATATAAATACACCTGTCTGTAAATTCAAGTCAATTCAATTCTGGAAATGGAAGCATTTAAGGATGCGCACTCTTTCAACCTAATTCTGAGGATTTTGCACACTCGTTTTCCTCTTCTGCCCCCACATTTGTGGCTTGATCTGTAAACACTAAACACAATTGGAAAAAAAAAAATGTAAGTCTCTTTCCCTCACCATGTTACTCTTTATTTACATTTCTTTTTAATTATTAATAGTACACTTTTTTTTATATACTTTTACTATATCATTGTTTATGATTGTTATAACATGTTTTGATAGTTTATGATTGTTATAACATGTTTTGATAGATTATAAAATATTATAGTTTTTAACTTTTTAATCATTTTTTTTAAAACAACTTTTTATTCATTTTTTTTTCTTTTCAATAAACGCACATGTAACTCTTATTTTACTTCTGAGTTTTACTAAAACAATGTTAGATTTAAGCCGCCGTAAACCCCTCTCTAACAACCCCTCTCTCTCACCCCAGATTTAAGCCGTCATAAACGCTAGCGTTAGACTCTCTCGATCTCTCGAAACCTTGCTTGGTTTTTAGGTGTTTTTTCGCGTGGCTGTGTTTAACGGAGCTTCGTGCCGGCGGTGTCCTTGGTCCGTGGTCTCCTATTTCCCTTTGTATTTTGCTTTTTAGTTTCATAACATCCACGGCTGATTCAAGCCATCACGCGTCAGATCTGGATAAAGAGCTGGATTGATTTTAGTGGATCCGTAAAATAAAGTTGAGGTGGTGTATGACTGCTTCCCTTTTCTTTTGTGTTTGTGGTTTTTTGGATTTTTCTCTCGTTCGTGTGACGAGTTTGTTTTCCTCTCGTTTCTTTTGACGAGTTCTTTTTTTTTTTTTATAAGTGCAAAACATAAAAATTGGTCATGGTGTATGTGAATTTTATCCTGGGTGACAAAGATGACAATGAAAAAGAGCATCTGCAGTTTAGCTCGATGGAAATATTGTCAATGAACGGAAGAATGAAAACAGATACTCAGGTGGTGTGCAAGACTTTTCAACCAAAGTCAGTCTTGACTACGTTTAATCAATTCATCAATGATATTAAAGAAGTATTAATTCCTCCAACGAATTCAGCTTCAAATGTGTGAAACAGTTTGCGAATCAAGTTCTCTGTAGTATTGCTGGGGAGTTTGTTTCTGTAAGGAATGGTATACCATTCCATCGATCCTATTTGTAATCATTTCAGCTTATGATTAAATGAATTAGCTTCAAAAAAAAAAAAAAACAATGTTAGATGTCCCTACAAAAGTCACTCATTTCTTTTACACTTCATAATGTATCAAATTTTAATAAATTAAACTAACAAAAAATTAACTACACAAAAATACTTACACCAAGGGCAAAAATTATAATGATTTTTGTTGGGATGTGAAGCATTTTTCTTTTTTCTTTTTTTTACATAATACATAAAAATTCAAGCTTAATATTAAAATTATAATCATATTTAAATTATTTAAAAATAAAATTAATAATTTTAAATTTTAGAAAAATAAAGTTTACCAAATATCAAATTTTAATTTATGGTTATTCTTCTAACCAAGTAACTAATGGCGGGTAATTATGGCGCAAAAATAATAATTATATTTTTTTAAACACATTAGTCTTTACAATGTAAAACCTGTTCTATACTCCTGTGGCCACCCATTTAGAATAGTATTAGAGGTGTCATCACACTTAAATACTAGTTATATGTTTATATTATATCAGGAAGAATATAATTAATTAAAAAAATGTGAGGCTAGTAATTATGAGATAAAATTAATAATTTCAGTTTATGGCAAATAATTATAGTTCATAATTATCGCATGATTAACTACTTTCGCTATATTTGAGCTTAAATTTGAAATTTTCATTTATGAAATTTTTTTTAGTGATATTATCTCATGGATCCTCATCAATGAGACCAGATCAAGTTTTTATAAGTATTACAATTTTCATCAAAGTTTGGTTTTGATGCATATTGGATCAAACTTGTTATGGAGTGTGTCACCTCGGTTGACTATCATATATACATATATATTTGTTAATGAAGAAGACGTTGGCTCCATTATCCCACAGCAAGGACTTAGACAGGGTGATCCACTCTCGTCTTATCTCTTCATCTGGGTTCTTGAAGGCTTGAGCAGCATGATCAGAAAGCAAGAGCATAGAGGCTTTCTTCATGGTGTTTCCATATCCAAAAATGGCCCTAAGGTATCCCACTTACTCTTTGTAGATGATTGCTTTATATTCTTTAAAGCAAATTCTAATGAAAGCTATATATGTTGTTAAAGAAATTTTTGATGAATATGCAAAAGTTGGCCTCTTGATTATTAATTATTCCAAATCCTCCATTTCTTTTAGCAAGATTGTTCAGTCAGACCTTCACGTTATTATGAGGAAATTCTAAGGATTAAAAGATGAAGGTGTTCAAGGAATTACTTGGATCTTCATTCTTTCTTTGATTGGGAGAAATAAAAGAGAGATATTGGGGTTTGTGAAAGACAAAATTATGAAAAGAATTCAAAGTTTGAACAATTTGTTCTCGTGAGGGAAATTCTCTTAAAAAATATAATGTTGTCTAGGAAATTCCTTCTTTTGCAATGATTGTTTTCTTATTGCCAAATGGTATGACTCAGGAAATTGAAAGAATTATGAATACCTACCGGTGGGGTTGTTCAAATAGAAACAACAAAGGGATTAGCTAGGTGGAAATCTTTGGATAGTCTTTGTGTTCCTAAAGAATGGGGAGGGATGGGTTTTAGAAGCCTATACTAAGAGATTTTAATATTGTTTTTTTAAACAAACAATCAAGCCTGGAGGATCTTCCAATGCCCTACCTCTCTAATGGCTAGGATGTAACACCCCCATTTTAGAACCAAAATTAATTAAACCTTCACATACCATGTGAAATGTAACCGGTGCTAGGTGGCTGTAGAGTGGTGGATTAGGGAATCATTTTACCTCTTTATTCTGTCGAAAAGGGAAAGAAACATTTCGACAAAGAAACAGACATGAGAGAGGAGTGGTGAGGGTGGATGGCTGCAAAGAACCACGAAATTTTGGGGAGAATAATGAACATTGCTCTATTTAAATAGCTAGGGTTTTAGAGTAAGATTATGATTTTATGAGTTTGGTCATGGGCTTAGAAATTTAGGCTATTCTGGGCTCACAAAATATTATTGGACTTAAAGAACCTAAATATGTATGGGATTGAAACTATGATATAAAGATCACAGGTTCGTCTCATATAAATTTTGAGTAGTAAAATCATGGGCCATAAAATAATTTTAATTAAACTTTATCGTAAAATAATTGTTTTGAAAGTATGTAGGCTAAAATATTTTAGGATTGAAAAACAAATTTTACTCCCGAGAATATTTTATTAAAATAGGACTGTTTGAAATTACGGGGTGTCACATAGGATTTACAAAGGCAAATACTTCCCTCATTTTTCTTTCTTAAAGGCAACTAAGGGTAGCAACATAACCCATCATTTATTTGGAGCAGCTTCCTTGAGACTCAAGATATCATCAGAAGGGGAACAAAATGGCAGGTAGGTGGTGGTAATTCAATCAATATCTAAGGTGATGCTTAGTTACCATACCTTGTGCATTGGAAATGGATGATGAAACATGTCTAACAACTTGTATTCGGGTGCCTTATCTATAAAAAAAAATAAGTATGACACTCTGGCCTCAGTAGGACTTCTCTATCCATTGCCAATTCCAACAATTGTTTAGGAAGATATTGCCATGGATTTCATCACGGGACTTCCTCATTCCAACGGATTTGATTGCATATGGGTTGTCATAGACCACTTCACTAAATATGCCCATTTTGTGGAACTTCGACACCTATTTACCGCAAAATCTCTAGCTGCGATATTCGCAAAGGAGGTCGTTCATCTATATGGAGTTCCGAGGTCAATTGTGTTTGACCGTGGCCTAATCTTTTTGAGAAATGTTTGGAAAGAATTATTTATAAAGTGGGATATTGATATTATCTCATTTGTGCATATTTACAAACATGGTCTAATGCTTGATTTGAATGCATTTATGGTGTTTATTAGTCTTTTAAAACCATTAGAGAGCATATGCCAAAGCAAGGGAACCTTTAAAGCATGTTTGGGCCAACAAGGATGAGAAGTGCTGATCTTAAAGGCTCGACGCGTCGAGAGGTTCCAAGGATCAATGTTTTGGGTGATGAATTATTCTTGACGCGTCGAGAGACCTGTTCTGCGAAAATCAACTCTACAGAATTTCCATTTCTACCCCTATTTTGACTTCCACTATAAAAGACCATCTTTCTCAAACCCTATAAAGAAGGTTATGTTTTTGGGAGACAAAAAGTGAGAGAAAGTAAGCGTATACTATTCAAAGGTGCAAGGAGGGATCTACATACTTTTGGAAGAAAATAGTCACATCAAGGAGTTTCAAGTGACTTTGGAAAACAAAGGAGGAGCTAGGAAAATCATCATTTAGGAGATTTTTTTTCCTTTTTCTTATACTTTCTTTGTTTCTTGTATATTCCTTAATATTGGTGTAATGAATACAATGCTAGTCATGATTGGCTAAAACTACTTAGAAATTTTTGGGTAAAAAGTGTTTATGAACCTATATGCTTGTTGGAAAAATGGCATAAATGACATTTTAAGTGGCCATTTTGTAGTATAAATACATGTAGGGTCCACATCCGATTTAGGTCGGGTCAAGGTGGATTCGGGTTCTTCGTAGTGAGACGAAGAGATCGATATGCTATTCGCTCAAAATGGATAATGGGTGAATGAGAAAATTGGTTCTCAAAGTGACCCATTTGAGATGGAATATGTGTGGAAAAATCTTTAAGTAAAGCCTTTTGTCCCACATTGGTTTGGGAAGAAGATTTCACCCACTATATATACAAGGGTCTTTTATGACTTGTTAACTTGTATAGCATAGATGCTCTCTCTCGCGTGCAGGGGGGTGCAAATCAAATCCCAAACTGAGCCTGAAAAGGCTTGACTCGTGTACGCAGGCACGAATGTCGTCCAGAAAATTATTTTTCCATCTCGCAGGCGAGCAGTAGCACGCGAGGCATCATTATTTTTCCATCGCAGGCCATTGCCCGCGAGAGATTATTTTTCCATCGCAGGCCATTGCCCGCGAGAGATCAACCTCTCGCAGGCGAGCAGCAGCACGCGAGACATCAAGCAATGCCACTATGCTGGCTGGGCAGTTCGAGACATCATCAAGCAATGCCACTATGCTGGCTGGGCAGTTCGAGACATCAGCGATGTCTCGCGACTGGCAGCGCGCGAGGTTCGAGACATCAGCGATGTCTCGCGACTGGCAGCGCGCGAGGCTTGTTCGCAGGCGAGCAGCAGCGCCTCTCAGGCCATTGCCCGCGAGAGATCAACCTCTCGCAGGCGAGCAGCAGCACGCGAGACATCAAGCAATGCCACTATGCTGGCTGGGCAGTTCGAGACATCATCAAGCAATGCCACTATGCTGGCTGGGCAGTTCGAGACATCAGCGATGTCTCGCGACTGGCAGCGCGCGAGGTTCGAGACATCAGCGATGTCTCGCGACTGGCAGCGCGCGAGGTATGTCGATGTCTCGAGGCGCAGTTGCGATGGAAGCTTGCGATAGCGATGATTTCCTTGTCGCACTGGTCGATTTCTCGCGGCTAAGAGTTGAACTCTCGAAGTTTGCATAGGTCGGTCTATCGTAGCTCTGAGTCACCACTCGAAGGCGATCTTCCATGCGTAACTGCAGTGACCTCTCGCAAGAGACTCTGGCTAAAACAGTTCACTTCCGTAGTGACTGTTTAGGTGATTAACTCAATACATTATGGAATTAATAACAGATTAATTCCAATATTTATTTTTAGAGTTAATACCATGTTCGTGGCAGAGTTATTACTTGGCTAGTGGGAGGAGGTTGCAAAGCCAGAATTGAATGCCATGTTCAATGCTATTAATCCTTCATCTCCTATATATTCTTCTAGGTGAGCAGCAGATTTATATAGAGTGTCAAGAACACGAACCAAAAATCACTCTGCAAAAGTGAAATTTCCACCTCGAAACTCTGCTCTCCTTCCTTTCAAGCCACCTGTGTTCATCCTACGTTCTCGTTCGCCGAGTCCCAAGTTTGTGTGCTCAAACGTAGGGATCGTAGTACGTTTTATCATGGGAAAATTAGGCCGCAACGCTCCAGCAGCCCGGGAGGCGGTAAATAAGGTTTTAAGGACAGAGGCAACTCGACTCGTGCTTACAACTACCCCAAAGTTCGTTCATCTCCTTCCCGTGTTATTCCAGGTTTATCTAACCTTTGTGTAGGTTTAAATTCCTGAAATTATTTGTTTATTTTATTTTATTGTGGACTTTCTATTTGCTCCATTTTCTTGGGTTTTTCGAGAATTATTTCCGACAGTGCCTAGTTCTTCAATTCCTTAATGAACCAAGAGGGGTTGAGGAAGAAGACAGGGAAAAAATAAGGTCGTGGTGGCAACAACAATATCTCCCAAAACCAGCATAAAAAGCAAAATGATCCAACTTGTCAACTCTGGACCATCAACAAGTATGCTCCAAGTGTGGATGTAAAAGGAGCTTGTCACGTGCGTGCCACACCCTGATGCATTTTTGTTGAAACCTAAACACACATTACAATGTTGAATCCAACCAAGATGCCTTACCTGAAGCAAACGCTCTTGTTAGTATACCTCCAAACCTTCATATGCTGTCTCAAATATAGCCCCTCAGAGAGACACAATGGATACACTGACTGTATGAAGATCGATAACACGGACCCAGAGTTTATCTTCACTAGTGTTCATTTGCCAAGCCAATTTCGCCAGTAGCGCCTCATTAAAATCAACACACTTCCTAAGCCCTAGGCCTCTTGCATTTTTGGGCTTACAGACCTCATTCCACCCAACCAGATGTATCTTGTTTTTGGCTCCTGTGTCACCCCAAAGAAAGCTCCTACAGATTTTGTCAACGTCGTTGAAGACCCCCTTCGGAAGTTTAAAGGCTTGCATAGAGTAGACCGGTAAAGTTGCCAACACAGATTGTACAAGCACCCTGCGCCTCGCAAGGCTGAGAGTCTCCGCCTTCCAATTTGCTAGCTTCTTCTTCATGCCTTCCAGGATATACCCAAAGGTCTTTTTCGTTACTCGCTGCTGAAGGATAGGGACCCCTAGGTAGTTCCCTAAATTGTCTGAGACTGGAATGCCCATGCATCTCTTCAACTCTTTTTTAGTCCCTGCATTGGTGTTAGGATTACAAAAAATAGAGGATTTATTCACATTAATGATCAAACCTGATTTTCTCAAAAAATCGTCAAGGCAATCCATGATGACCCAACCCTGGGTTTGGGAAGCTTCAGCAAAAAGCATTAAATCGTCTGCAAAGAATAAATGAGAGACGCCAGTTCCACCTCTAGAAATCTTGATAGGCTTCCAGTTCCTACTCTTGACCTCGGACTGGATTGCCCACGAAAGCTTTTCCATGACTAGGATGAAAAGATAAGGAGCCAGATGGTTGCCCTGACGAAGACCACGACCAAAACGAAAGGGAGCAAGCTTTTCCCCATTCCAAAGTAAGGAGATGGAGCTTTCCTTGAGAGAGAACATAACCAAATTAATAATTTGCGGTGGAAAATCGAAGTCTACTAGAGTCGCCTCTAGAAAGTCCTAGTTGATACTGTCGTAAGCTTTATGGAGATTAATCTTGATAGCCATAGATCCTTTCTTCCCTTTCTTATGCCTCATGGAGTGGATGATTTCCTTAGTAAGGATGATATTATGCATCGTGGACCTTCTTGGGAGAAAACTGTTTTGGAAAGGACCGATGAGCTTCTTCATGATCGGTCTCATCCTGTTAACGATGACCTTCGCGATGATTTTGAAGCTAACGTTGAGAAGTGTGATTGGTCTAAAGTCAGCTGCAGATTCCGGGCTATTCTTTTTGGGTATGAGGGTGATGAAAGCCTCCAGGAGCTTAAGTGGAACCCTTCCTGTAGCTACGGCCTCATTGACAAAGGAGGTGAGCCGAACTTTCACCCCTTCCCAAAAGGTTTGGTAGAACACCGCTTGGATTCCATCCGGGCCCGGGCTCCCAAACTTCTTCATTCCCATTACCGCGTTCTTCACTTCATCAAGACCCACCACCCGATAGAGAGCCCTTGCTTGGTTCTAGTTAATTCTAGGACCATTATACGTAAGGTCAAGACTATCATGCTCCGGGTTCCTCCTGTTAAACAAATCAATGAAGAAGTTAGAAACATGTTTTGAGATGGTCTTAAAATCATAATTCCACTCACCATTGATTTTGAGCATTCTAATTCTAGCCCGGTTCCGTCTAATGAGCGTGGACTTATGATAAAAAGCAGTGTTCCTATCACCATCTTGAATCCACAGCCTTCTTGATTTTTGGAACTAGAGGAGTTCCTCTTCTTCTAAGACTTGATTCAACTCAGCGATTAACCTCTTTTCCAACACGTGTAGGCTTCTCGAAGAAGGATAATAAGCAGACTCTTGGATCCCCTTGATCCTAGCTTGTAGATTCGCCTTTCTTTTGAAAATGTTACCAAACACCTCCTGATTCCACACTTTACTCTGGGTGGTCACCTCATCAATCGTACCAACTAAGTCCAAGTTTGGATCATTCTAGATATTGTCCCAAAGGACCTTGTAATCTTCCTGCCTTAGCCAAGCCCCTTCAAAGCGAAAGGGTCTATTTTCTTTACGGGGAGGTCTTCCCGCCATTCCAATGAATTTGAGGGGATGATGGTCCGAGTGGGTCCTCGGGAGGATGACAGATTTAGCCTCTGGAAAAAGCATTTGGGCATCCGGATTCTAGAACACTCGATCCAATTTTTTACAAAGCACAGTATGCCTACCTTCCTGCCTAAACCAGGAGAATCTAGCCCCCATAGTACCCGTGTCAAGGAGCCCACAGGTGTTGAACTCCTCAACAAAGTTAACACACCTATTCATGTTGACTACAACACCACCCCATTGCTCACTCTCATCCGTGATATCATTAAAGCCCCCCATCATGATCCAGGGGCCACTGCTATTATTAGCGTAGGACTTACAATCCCTCCAGAACATATGTTTGGCCAAAGGACTAGGCCTCACATATGCAAAAGAAAATCTAATCGGAGTCATCCCCGAGCCTCCCACAATTCCATGGATTGCTTGAGTCGTGTACCTAACGATAGTGAAATAAAAAATGCTAGGCCTCCAAAAAAGAGCAAGTTCCCCAGCAAACCCCAGCGGGTCAACCACAAAATGCCTATCAAAACCAAGCTTTTCAGCCATTTTCCTGATTTTACCGACATCTTTAGTTTTCGTTTCGAGAAAGCAGATAGCCCCCACCTCTTGGTCTCACATTAAAAGCCTGGAGTGGTTCACCGTTTTTTGATTCCCCACACCTCTACAATTTTCCAACTGATACAAATCATTGGGAATTCGGACGCGGCAAGGAAGAATTAGTACCGCCTTCCTTAAGCGTCGCCTGATTATCCATCAGAAAATTTCCCTTCGAAGAATAAGCCGTGTAACCACCTGCATTAACATTAGTGCCAAAGGAGTTACCAAAAATGAAGAGTTGACCCGGAGCCGTGCCCCCCTTGTCGAGAGATCCCGCATGGTTTTGGGTTGCCCCTGGTGCCGTAGCCGACTGTTTTTTACCCTTGCCATTCTTGCGCTGATTTTTGTGTTTGGGAGCACCTTTTGTCAAAGTTCCCTCATCAAGCGAAATAGGTGTGTCTTGCAGTCCTTCCAAGTCTTGCAAATAAGAGAAATCATTGGAAACGGGAATCTCATCCACTTGTTTCGACTTACCTGAGTGTTTTTCGGCCCTGTGTACTGGATGCGCCGATCGACTAGCATTGCCGATCCCGCCTCTCGCACCCCCACTTCCGGCTGCTGTTTGGGCAGTTCTTGCGCCCTCAGACGATTTGTTAACCTTTGTCTTGACTTCTGATAAGCATTATTTTTATTGTTATTTTAAATAATCTTTTTATAGTTAATCTGCAATTAGTGCTTAACTTTTATCTAATTTTATTTATTATTGCTATAAGTAGTTTTTAATAATATTGTTAATTTTTGGGGTTGTTTTTATTATTAAATTAAGTTTGTTATTAAAATTTGTCAGTCCAATAATTTCTTAAAATAATAATAATAATAATAATAATAATAATAATAGTTTTAGTAGTACATGGTCTGTAGGAAGTATTAATTAGTTTAGACTATTGGGATAAGGGTCAAATAGCCCCTTCTACCACTCCAAAAAGTTCAATTAGCACCCCGAACTAAAAAAACATCCAATTAACTACTACAACTCTTTTAAAAAGTTCAATTTCCATTTTTTGTAGGTTTATATGGATTTTCAATTCTAATGCTCTGTTTTTTTTTTAAGAAACAATACTCCGTGTCTAAATTCTTTAACATTTATTATTATTATTATTATTATTATTATTATTATATTATTATTATTATTATTATTATATTATTATTATTATTATTATTATTATTATTATTATTATTATTATTTGCATGTATTAGCTTGTTGAAACTGTGTACGTATATATGATTAAACTAGTAATTTTCTACAATATATTAGTTTGAAATATGCATCAGATACTAAAATTTATGTACACAGTACACTTAATGGGGTATAGTATACGAAGTATAGTGCATAATATACACTTAACAAAAATCTGAAATATATATAAAAAAACTTCTAAAATTCTGCACACCACTTAATCAAAATTTGTCATAATAGTATTGCATCTTGTACTCTTAACCAAAAACTTAAGAGAGTCATAAAAGTGCAGTGCAATCCAGAATCTAAAACCATGGCATTCAAAAGTTTTAACAAAACAATATACCATAATCAGATTAACAAAAACATAACTTTTACTACAAAAATCACTATCCAGTAAAGCCACCTCTACTAGTAGATCCACCCCTGCATTGAGATCCACCCTTTCCAGTAGAACCACCCCTTCTAACTGAGTTTGGTTGTTGGGTAGATAAAGTTGGGCAATACATTCTGTTATGTCCCTTTTGGTTACATATTTTGCATGTCATCACTCTTCCTTTCCTAGACAAGTGAGTTCCAGTTGGTTTTGCTACCTCACTAGGCTCTCGGTTTCTTTTTTTCTTTGGCCTCCCACTCATTCTCTTAGGAATAGGTGCCTTAATCTCCTCCGATTGTGTTTTTTGCCAAAAAAGTTCTCCATTCATTGGTTGAAGTGCATGCATATACGTTTTCTTGTAGACTTCCTTTGTGTAGCAATCATCAATATATTCTTCAGGATATCTTCCTTTATCAAATATAGCACATATAGCATGTGAACATGGGATACCTGTAAGATCCCAAGACCTACATGAGCAGGTTCTTCTCTCCAAGCTAACCTTGACTTGGTGCCTTCCTTTTTTTATCTCATATCCATCATCCCCATTGAAATCCACTTCCCAACCAACACTTTCTAGAATGTTATTGTTCAACTTTTTCATAATAAATGAACCATAATTACCACTCCATTTTTCTATAGACAACATCTTTTTTGCAATCCTTTTCATAACTGCAACTCTTATATCTTCAAGCATAGGAATTATTGGCTTTGATCTGGCTTTAATTAGAGTACTGTTGAATGCCTCGCATAGATTGTTGTCAACTATATCACACTTTGCGGTTGTTCTAAAGTAAGCCTTGCACCACAACCTTAAAGGATATTTCTCTAAATCTTTTTTGGCATTGTTATCTCTCTTCTCCAATGCCTGTAACTGCTCTTGAAGTTCTGGTTCTGATGTTGACTTAGCACATTGCCAAAAGTGTTTCTTCATTAGTTTTCCTCTATGATTCTTGCTCCAATTGGCATGTATATGCCTTGCACAATTTCTACTCTCAACTCCAGGAAACAACTTAGCAATCACATTAGTTAAGCCCTGCAAAATAAACAAGTAGCAGTTATCCATATATTATAATTATAGATGATAATAAATAAGGTATAATGTTAAATTACCTTTTGTTGGTCACTCATTATTGTCCATTCACTTGTATTTATGATGTTTAAATCAATCTTTAGTAATTCAAGAAACCATCTCCAGGATGAAGTATTCTCAATCTCCACAACTGCCCAAGCAACGGGGTACATTTGATTATTTGCATCTCTTCCCACTGCAGTTAAAATTTCTCCCTTCAACAATCCTTTTAAGAAACACCCATCAAGTCCAATTATCTTCCTACACCCTTCTAAGAATCCTCTCTTGAGTGCCCCAAAGCATACATATATTCTTTGAAAAACACATGGAGCATCAGGCACAACTCTATTTGTTTCTATCACCACTGTGCTGCCTTGGTTTGAGTTAAGACACTCTTGTGCATAATCCCTAAGTCTTCTAAATTGATCTTCAAATCTTGCATTTACTTTCTTCTGAATATTCTTGATTGCCCTTCTAACCATGCTGATAGATACATTTATTTTCAACTCTGATTTTATATGATTCTTCAGTTCAACATGACCAATGCAGGGATCTTTCCTAACCTTATCCTCATACGTTTCTTCTAACCACTTTTGGCTAACCACCCTTAACTTGAACTTGCAATTACATCTATGTACCATATGAATTGACTTTATTTGGAAGCACTTGTACCTCTCTTCCCAACTTGCACTGCAGTAAAATGGGCACCCTTCACCAGTGCATTCTGCTCTTACTCTTGTACGCTCATTCTTTTTCCAGTAAATATTTCTTTTATTATATACAGCCCACTTAATTATTGCACTCTTAAATTGGATGTTATCGACAAATAGCATTCCTAATTCTATCTTAGGTGGCTCAGATCTCATATTATAAAATGGATGTCTATATTCAATTTTACTAGATTGATCCACTTCTTCATCATCACTATCATTCTCTAATATAAGGCTAGGTGGATCATCAGAATCATAATACTCACTCAAATTTCCATCATCCTCATTTACAATAAAACCACCTACTTCTTCTAGTTCATGTTCAAATTGATCATTCTCTTCAACATTTAACATATCTTTATGTTCAACATTTCCAGGTAAAGCTAAGCTAACCAAATCTTCCTCATCTCTTCCATGTTCAACATAGATTTCACATTTTCCACAACTTTTTGCCAAGTTAATTAAGTGTAATGTGGTGGCATCATCACATAAGACTTTTAATCCTTCTAGAGGTTCATGTGGCAGTTTATAGAAAAGAGATATTACATTTCCATATCCTCCATCTTGCATTGACTTCAATAGATGATTATAAGAGATCAAATCTGGATCTAATTTGACATACTGAACCTCACCATTTTCATATAGTATCCTTGGGTATTTTACAAAGGTTCCATCGTGATGTATTATTAACTCCACAGTCTCCCACATTTTGAAATAATGAATAGATAAAGCATGTATTTAGCGACACATTCACCTTCTTTAGTATACATATATTTATTGATTTAACAGGAAACTTTAATTTATCACCTTGTTTGCTGAAAGATTTTTTGCTGTTGATGTTCGCCGTTAGTTATCCCTGACTTCGTTCGCCGTCTGTTGTCCCTAACTTCGTGCGCCGTCACTGAATCACAGCTTTGCTTAAACTTACTTTCAATGGCGGTGTGTACCAAAGCTCTGGAGAATATTGTCGACACCGTATGAAGATTGTCAACGCCGTATGAAGATTTTAGACAGCTTGACGTCGTATCAAGGTTGCCGATGCTGTATCAAGTTGTTGTTGTCGTCTGGGATTTCTTTGTTGAAGAGGCAATTAGGGATTTAGGTTTAGATACAGAGCATTGCCGTTGGGATTTCTGTAGCGTATTGTTTTGTTTTTTACCATTAAATTATTATTATTTTTACACTCATAAAAATAAACCTACAAAAATAATATAAACCTACAAAAAATGATAATTGAATTTTTTTAAAGGGTTGTAGTAGTTAATTGAATGCTTTTTTAGTTCAGGGTGCTAATTGAACTTTTTGGAGTAGTAGAAGGGGCTATTTGACCCTTATTCCTAGACTATTTCTATTTGAATTATTATTTTTTTAGAATGAGTCCAAGTCAATAACAGTTGAGCCAAATGCTGGAGAAGTTTCTGTGAGGAAACTAGGAAACACGGTTGGACTGAAACAGTATAAAAAGAGGACTTTTGCGAAGAGGAAAGATCACCAATCTATTACGTTCTAAACTTCTAACCCGTACAAATTCCGGTGGCGGTGATGGAATTCTGAGTTCGACAAACTTGGGCGGTGATTTCGTACGGCTTCAATTCTCCAACAGCGGAAATCTTGGTTCAGCGCACCTGCAAAAGCTAATTACAGCACAACATGGTTCCTTTTCTTTATTCTTGAATTGTTTTTTGTAATTTAAACTTTTAATTTCCAATTGTGAATTGTGAGCAGTGATTTCTAAAGCTTAGGTTACTGTGCAATTTTCTTGAGTTTTATTGCTGTCGAGATTAGTTGTTGATTTAAAAAACAATGATTTGCTAAATTTGTTAATCTGGGAATGTGATGATATTGCCATGACATCTATGTATTAATTTATGTTTAATCTTGCCAATTAATTAAGTTTTATCTTATAATTTAGGTTGCGATTAATTAAGTTAAATTTGGCCAGTTTAGCTTTTATTAGTCTGTTTGAGAGAACTATTAAGTACATACCATGCTTAGTAATTTAATGCTATGTAGGATAAAAAGATAAATAATTTAGTTGACTTATTAAATTATTTATTTGGTTCATAAACCGGGTATTTCGTAAGTTCTTCCTGACTTAATGGGTTTTAACAGTTTAAATAAATGTCTTTAAGCATATGAACCGTTAGAATACGTGACTAAATCTGGACGCCATACGGATTAGTCAGACAATAGCTAGAACGAACCCTTAATTTGATTGGCACTTAACATGCAGAACTAGTAATGGTTATTGATTCATGTTCCTAGAGCTTCATTCCAGTTAGCTGTTAATCTACTTGCAACATTATTTTCATTGTTTTTAATTTCTTATTTATGTTCTTGGTTCTCTACATAGCATTTGATTTAATTTTCACTATTGATATTGCACTTATATTGCATTTTGAGCACTACTTTAAATCATTAAGTCAATTATTTTCAAGTCTTTAAATTGCATAGTATCAATTCCCTGTGGGTTCGACCTTGCTTTTGTACACTATTACTACAATGATTCGTGCACTTGCGAGGACATAATTAACATTGTCCATCAACTTCTTCCTTTGGTTTGCCTTTAGATTTTGTCGCTACCTTGGCCGAACCTTTTGCTTTTTTTATTCACGATCATCCATGCACCATATTTCGCAATGGGGGTAGGTGTCCGTTGTTCTTCCACATGCATATTCTCTGCCAATCCTTCCTCCTGCGGAGTTCCCTGAGCCATGTCAGCTTCACTGCGGTTTTTCGGGCATGATCCTGAACGATGACCAACCTCCCCACAATCAAAGCATATAGTATGAAGCCCTTCAAACTCAACCTTTCGGGGAAGATCATCAACCATCACCACACCCACTAGGGGTTTAGTTAGATCAATCTCGATCGCACCTCTTGCAAATTTACCTCTTTGAACGCCTGCCGTAGTCATGTCTAGCTTCAGAGGCGTTCCCACCGTAGCCAAGATCTCCTTGATCGCATCCTCGTGGAAGTATTCGATTGGGAGGCCCGGAACACAAACCCAGACCGCCATTCATTCCACTTTCGCCATGGAGGCGTCAAATTTTGGTTTCCATCTCTGGGCGACAACATACTGATCAAAGAGCTTCCATGGACCATCTACAAGCACATGCATGCAATCCGATTGAAGTTGGAATCTGAGTATGAACCAACCCGAACCCACATCAATAAATTCCGGTTTGCCTGCCGGATTCCATAAACGAAGTATGCGTTGTTGGAATAGGGAGAAAGCCACCGGCTTCCCTAAGTATTTCACCAACAAAGCATTCTTCCAAGGCTTAATGAGATCTTCTCTCACCTTCTTGGAGAACCTCACCACTGGAATACCATCATCAGTCTCACTGGGTTCATCCTCCATGTCAGAATCAACGAGGATGTCCTCTTCGAACCAGTTCGTTTCTTCCTACCGAACTGGAACCTCCGTCTCAAAAGAAGGACCGTCCGCCGCAACCTCTACAAACGACCGCTTTAGGTGTTTAAACATCTTCACTGTCCTGGCACCACCATCAGAACCCTCGGTTGAACCTCCGCCCGTGACCGGCGGAGGCACTGCCTCAACTTCCATTGCCGAGCCCAACCCCGCCGCGAAAAAAACTAACCAAAAATAGCGCGAAACCCTAGAGCCGTTGAGAGCGAAATTTTGGTTCGCACCCTAGTGCTAAGTTGCTATACGATTTTAGGAGTATTTGGTAAATAGTTGTTAGCTGATTAGGTTAGTGGGTTTGACTAGTTGATAGCATTAACTGATTTTAGAGAGATGTTTAGTAAATTAGCTGTTAGTTGATAGTTGATTATATGCAAAATAACTTTTTAAAAAACTGTTCGAAAAAACTACTTTGAGCTGCTTTTTGAATTTTAATTTTTTGGAGCAATAAGCTGTTACAAAAAAACTAATAAATAAAACACTTATATTGATTGTTTAACCAAGTCAAACAACTAATAGTGGTCAAATAAGTCAAAATTGACTGATACACTAAATATGTTACCAAACAAGACCATAATAGTGATTTTATGAGCTTGAAATATTAACTTTATGAACATGCATTATTAATGACTTTAATTTATTAACCTACAATAGTAATTTATGAATCCGCCACTAGTACAAAAATGATCATAAATATAAGACAATTTGCGTCCGGAGTTAAAACACTAGACGCGTAAAGCGTAAAGTGACGTGGTGGCATTTTTGTAATTAAAAATTCACTATTTAATTAATTTTTTTAATTTCTTTTAAGAATGCCTGACCAGCTGCGTCCGAAGTGCCCACTTCGGAGGGCACTTCGGACGCAAATGTAACGCGTGTGTTACCATCTGCGTCCGAAGTACCTACTTCGGACGCAGTCAATTATTATTATTTTTCTACTTTAGGCCTTTTCGTTCATTAGATCTGGGTTACGATTGTTTTCCCCACACCATAGCCACACCATCACAGCACCATCTCCACACCTCCGCCGCGCCGTCCATCGTCTTCCCTCTCCGCCGACGCACGACAACATAAAGGTCGCTGGTTCTCTTTCATACAGCATCTCGATGGCCACCACAGCACGAAGTAGACGTGAAACAGAGACGGGAGTGGTAGACGTTAGAAGCTTGCCTAGGGTTTTCACTGACTGTACGCAGAGAAACGGAGATGGATTGGCCGCTATGCTTTCTCCGGGAGGATAGTAGGCTTTTCAATGACGTCGTCGCACAGCTCCTCGCCGATCGTCACTGCCCCTCGTCGGTCACTGCAAGCTAGGTACGTACGTATTTATATTTAGCTCAATTTCATTCATTTGATTTATGTTGACATTTACTTTGCCCCTTTTTGTATATTATTGTATAGAGTTTATTGTGTATATTGTTTGCTAAATTGCATTGCATTTTCCATTGTTCTGAAAATTATGGAATTCCAATACTGATTGCATTTGTTAATTGACAGAAGATGTTAATTTTATGAAGGATTCGAGAAATCTAGGGTTTATGTTTTTTAGCTTAAGGACTATATGTTTTTATTAGGGTGACTATTGTTATTATTATTAATATTATTATTATTATTTGTTGCATTTGAGGTTTTAGGTTTTCTGCAGTTTGGAATGTTTAGGTTTCATGTGAGCAAATTAATTACAGGAAAGATGCTACTTAAGAGACTAGGGAGCTGCTTTGAGCTCTTATTTGATTTGCATACTGAAGTTGTAGTTGATGTCAACACACAACCTTCATTTTTGGTTTCGTTTTTGAAGTTCAAACTTGTTTGCAGGTATAAAGCTATAGGTATTAGATTGGACAAATGGAGAGTTGAATAAAGTTGATCAAGATCCGATTTCAACTACAGAAGAAGTGGCACTGAAAGAAAAATGATTGACATTTACCTGGCTTGATGGGGAAAAACAGAAAGTAAATGTATAATTGTTTTTTTAAGATTTATAGTATAAACGTGTCACTATTTCTGTAAAGAAAATACTCCTTGAATATTGTACAGGAAAAAAATTGTATTTATTATTATTATCAATTTAAATTTTTATCAAATAATTTTTTTTTAATAATAATGACTATCTGCGTCTGGTACTGGTAAGTTCCAGACGCAGATAGTCTATTTAAAAAAAATAAAAAATTACTAGCTGCGTCCGGAACTGCTAGCTGGTGACTATCTGCATCAGGGCAACTCCGGACGCAGATAGGCCGGACCAATTGCGTCTACGGCATATGCGTCTGGAGTATTCCAGACGCAAAAAGTCCAAAACTCCGGACGCAAATGCCCCTTTTTGTACTAGTGGGCATTAGTGATTTTATGAAACTACAATAGTATGACTTTAACTTGACCATTGTAATTTTATGAACTTACATTGTGGTTTTATTAACATGCAGTTTTGACTTTATGATGAATTTAGTGTAGTAACTTTATGAACCTATACAGCTATACTAGTGACATTATAATATTTAAATTTGTTAAAAACTTTTTTTAAAATATCAATTCAATAGGAGTGATATTTAAAAGATTTTAATTATAATTTTTTAATGATACATTTTTATACATTAATTTTATTTGTACAAAAATAAAAAATAAAAAAAATTAAGTTGGAAAAATAATTTAAGGAAAGAAATTATGGATGATTTAGGTTCATGTTGCTACATTCACCCTCATCCATGATATAACTATTGATAGAGGGCGAAAGAGGGGAATCCAAAAGATGTCTTCAAAGTAAAAATTGTGGAAGGTTGTTGAAATTTTTTTCAAATGTACAAAAATTCATGATTGAAAAAATCGCTAGGCGCTCCTCGGACAGCTCGGGGAGCGCCTAGGCGCCCGTGTATTTATTTTTATTTTTTTTTTATTTTTTTTAAAAATTATTTTTATTTTTTAATTTTTGTTTAAAACTTAATAAGTATAAACTATTTAATACTTTAATAGTTAATACTAAAATATTAAATATTAACTTAAAAAACAACTGTTTATATGCTTTAGGATTATTTTGCTCAAAATAACGTCGTTTTGAGTGAAATAACTCATTAAAAAAAGAACAATAGCTAATCGGTCAACTAGGCGGTCTAGGTCTAGGCCGCCTAGACCACCGATTATGGTGATACGTAGTACTGTCAAAGTGGGCCGAAGCCCGCATGTTGGCCCACACCCGTCCTACAGTGGGGCAGGTTAGGGTTACAAAAAAGATGGTCCGCGACCCGCCATATTTTTTATTTTTATAAAAAATATATATACACATTGTACATGAATATAAATATATATATTCATGTGTACACGTACTGTACGCATGAATATATATTCATCATGTGTACACTTTGTGTACACAATGTAATTTTTTTAAAAAAGAGCAAAACCAAAAGCCCGCGAGCCCGCGAACCCGCGTGGGGCCGGCTAGGGTTGTATAAATTATAACCCGCGGGTCTAATGGGTTAGCCCGCAAAAATCGGTAAAAAAATTAGGCTCGTGGTGGGGCGGGCCTAATGGGACAGGCCGGCCTGCTTTGACAGTACTAGTGATATGCTAGGCGGCTAGCCGATACCTAGTGCCTAGGCACGATTTTTGTAACACTGCAAAAAGTAGGCGTAATATACAATTTATGATTATATCAACACATTTAGGGTGTGTTTGGTAATCCGAAAAATGATTTCTGTAAATCATTTTACGGGCTTTTGGTGTTTGGCAACATCCGGAAAATGTGGTCAACGGAAAACATTTTCCGTTAACCACGGAAAATGAGCTCATTTTCCCCGAAAATGACTTCCGGACAAAAAATTCAGAAGTGATTTTCCGGAAACGGAAAATGGCTTCGTGCGATGTTTTTTTGTAAAAAAAAAAAAAATTATTTCTAATTTCTAATAAATATTATTAGTTTATATATTTTTATATTTTAAATAAAATAATACAAATATATAATTATACATTTCTACTCATTTTCGGGAAAATGAACCAAACACACACAAACAGTTTTCCAGGGTACATCCAAACACCGAAAATGAACTCATTTTCCAGAAAATATTTTCTAGAAGTCATTTTCCTACTTTCTAAACACACCCTTAATGGAATCATGAGCTAATTCTATATTGTATCATTGACTCAGATTCATTATAATAATGTTGTAGCTTCAAATGTATCAAATATGAGTGCATGTTCATTATAACAATACCAAATGTTCATTGAAATAACATAAATTGACCAATTATCACTTAAATATATTATTCTCTATTTGTTTATATAAATTAAATTAAAGATGTTATTAAAAAATTCATTGACATATTTTAAATGATACTCATATTAATCTATTGTTTCAATAATTGTGTGATGACCTATAATAGTGATTTAATGAACTTGTGCTAATGATTTAATGGATCTATATTAATGATTTGATGGTCATATAGTAGTAATTTAATAAACTTAAAGTAATGTCTTAATGAACTTGTAATAGTGATGTAATGAACCTAGTGTTGTGCATTAATGATCATACAATAGTTGCTTAGTAAATTTGTAGTATCAATTTAATGGACTTTCCGTGATTAACTTGCGGTGGTAATTTCATAAATATGTAAAAATGGTTTAATAAACTTGTAGCAATGACTTAATAAATCTATAATAATGAATCTATATTAGAGAGAAAGAAAAGCAAGATTTGGAATCTTAGTTACTTTTGGAGTTTCTTAAAAAAAATTAAGAGTAAAACTAACTTTGTTTCCAAATGTTAATAAATAGAAATCATTAGTCTTAAAAAAAAAAAAAATTGAAATCACAAAAAGACCGTTGAAGCTGGCTTGCGGTAGCCTATTTAAAACCCTGTCTTCTCAATTGCTCTTAAGAAAAAGAGAGAAAGTTGGAAGTTTTAGGCAAGCAGGGGTTTTCTTCCTAATAGGATCGTCGGAGTCTTGCAGGGAATTCCATAAATGGAGTCTAAAGCAGCTGTCAAAGACCAACCTTTGAGAGGTATATCCAAGAAATGAATTTTTTTTTTTTTATGTTCTTCTGAATCTTCTTCTACGGCTTGTTATGCTTATGAGAATATGAGTTTGTTGTGGACATATCTTGAATAAATTTGAGGGGTTTTGAACGATTTAAAATTTAAACTTCTGTTCTGAACTAGAAATTTATGTTCTTGATATTGGGGTTTATGTATTTTTGGTGGCATTGATTGATCATGTTAAGAATTTCCCTTTGCACTTACAGTTCTTGTTTTAATTTATGATGTGAGATAGTTTTCTATGTTATTAATGTTTGTTTCTAGTTTAATTTATTACTATATTTGCAATTTGTGTGGGTTGGTGGCCATTTTTTGTTCTTATCTATGATGCTGATGATTGTTCTTTGAGAATCTGAATAGGATTGGTTTTCTCCCATTTACTTTTCCTTAATTGCCTTGAAGTTATCATGGTCCTTTTCTAGATCAAGAAAGTTGTTATCTTGATGGAATTTTTTTTATAGGCAACTTAATTAAGTTTAACATATATGTGGGTATGCAGGGGGGAGAAATAGATGGGCACTTGAAGATATTGGAAATCTTGTGATTGCTCCTGTTGTTGATAGTAAACCGCAGAGACATATCTCTTGTCGCCCCATCACAAGAAGGTTTGCGGCACAGTTATTGGCTAAGGCACAAGCTGCTGTTGACGAAAACAATGTAAGTTGGGATAACATGTGTTTTCTTTTTATTTTTATGTGTTTGAATATGAAATTTTTTTCTAAGGATTTGCCTATAATGTCTGATTTGCAGAAGGCACTTGCACAAGTTGTCAATGGAATTGTTGCGGGGAAAAATTGTGTGGGAACAAAAGCAGTAGTAGCTAGTGCTGAGAAGAAAGTAACTCTGAAAGAAAAGACAAAAACGGGTAAGGTCATAAGCCCCAATGCCAAAGCTGTTGTTATGAAGAAAAGCCCCTTGTGTGGGAGGAAAACGAAAATGACTGGAAAGTCATACACTTCTGTCCTAACTGCTCGAAGCAAGGTTTTCTATTTTACTTCACACTATTTCACTACTTTTGAAGTTTTATAGTACAATGTCGAAAAGCATACTTTACCTTTGTTTGTAATTTGGCGTTTTTCAGGCTGCTTGTGGAATTGGTTACAAACTGAAGGAGAAGATTGTGGATATTGACTCAGAAGATGCTGATAACGAACTGGCTGCCATGGAGTATGCGGAAGATATCTATAAGTTCTACAAGCTCACAGAGGTATATATATGGTGGCTATTATATTGTTTTTTTGTTTCCTTTTTTAGTTTGTATGTTTGCTCCTCATGATCTGTTCTCTTAATCTAGGCCGATGCTCGAGTGAATGACTATATGGGCTCTCAGCCTGAGATCAGTTCTAAGAACAGGGCAATTCTAATAGACTGGCTAATTGAAGTTCATAAGAAGTTTAAGCTCATGCCCGAGAGCCTCTACCTGAGTATCAATATCATGGATCGATTTCTCTCGACCAAGACTGTTCCTATCAGGGACCTCCAGTTGGTTGGTATCAGCTCTATGCTCATTGCCTGCAAGTACGAGGAAATATGGGCACCGCAGGTACAATAAAAAAAAAATCCATTTCCAAGTTTCTGAAAATTTGTCGCTTTTAGCTGTTCTGTCGAACTTGAATTTGTGGGTTTTGTGCTGTGTTGAATGGATGATTGCAGGTCAGTGACTTCGTGGATGTATGTGGCAATGCTTATGCGAGGGAGCAGATACTCGCGACGGAGAAATCCATTATGGGGACACTCGAATGGTACTTCACAACTCCTACGATATATGTCTTTCTGGTGCGGTTCATTAAAGCTTCAATTCCAGCAGATAAAGAGGTACTAATAAATAAAAATCTCAAGAGAAACATTGTATTTTGCATACTGTTATCTGCCCCTGCGGGATGAAACTAATCCAACTCCCGAGATCATGTTGAAACTAAATTTCCCCGACTTGTTCAATGTTTGGTGCAGATTGAGAACATGGCTTTCTTCCTTGCTGAACTTGGTCTGCTGAACTACTCAACCGTCATACACTACTGTCCATCAAAAATCGCTGCATCTGCTGTCTACGCTGCTCGTTGCACTCTCAGCATCACGCCTCCATGGACTGCTACTCTAAAGCACTACACTGGCTACCACGAAAACCAGATAACGTACGTAATCTCCTCCACACCCTTTTAGGATTGCATTTGATTACAACTAACATACATACATACATGTAATGTTTTTGTTTGTAACAGTGATTGCGCAAAACATTTGGCTGGCTTACACTCAAGTTTGGCAGAGAGCGAGCTCGAGGCAGTTTGCAGGAAATACTCGAGTCCAGAAAGGTGTGCTGTAGCTCTCTTCTCACCAGCTGCAAGTCTTCTACCTGCTACTGCTGCACCATCATTATCATCATCTTTAATTTCTTTGATTTTGTCTAGAAAGTAAAAACTTGTTGTCTTGAGGTCAGGCTGTGAAGGGGATTATCTACCCAAATAATCATTTTTTAGTTTCTCTTTTGAAGGTACAGAAAATTGTTAGCTTGGTTACTTGGTTGTGTAGTATTATTCTTTTTTGTAATCTATGAACCAGTTGTAACAAGTACCAACTATAAATAAATAATTTTCTTTTGAATTTCTCTTTTGTACATTTTATAAAAATTTAAAGTCATTATTACTAATGTGAAATATGGTTAATATATTTTAAAAAATATTGCATGAATTAAATTATTTATTGATGTGACGCGCTATTGTTGCACCAAATAGAATGAAATCATTGAATAATGGTCTCATTTATTTAAAATATGCTTGGAAGACGGATAAATTATAGTCGGCCATTATCAAATCATATTTTGCCATTTACGTATAGTAATATATCTTAAGCTAATTAGGTAATTAGTGAAATCATCTCATGAGTTAAGATCTATGAGACGAATTAAAAAATGGGTTAAATATTATTTTTTTTAAAGTAAATAAAAAATGAGAAGAAGGATTTTGTGTGTACAGTAGAGTAGTGAAGTGAGATTGGTGGTTTTATGAGGTAAAATCAGGTCGCCATCCTTTTCAGTCTCTGATGGAGTAAGGAATTTGAACCACGCATAGTTTATTGTCAAATTATTGCGTGGACCATAATAAAAAAAAATATATTTTTAATATACTAAATATACATTATTTGTGTACGGAATGTACATTATACAATATAATGTACCTCTTAACTTCACCGGCTTAGCTTCCATCATGGTAGCTTTGAAGAAAAAGGAGGTTATAATCTAATCCATCTTTCCTTCATCATTTGACGTTGGCAATAAAACTCATCCCACACTAAAAAATAATCCACTTATTTACCAAATACGAATTATATATTGTCGCGTTAGCGAAAATTTTTAGTAAACAATTTTGGTTTCTGTAGCTTGATCCAACCTCTATTCATTTCCCAATGTATGTAATAGGATTCTTATTATATTGCATCTCTATTCATTTCCTTGTAAATCGATTCCATTTATAAAACTTGTATCTTGGGAGGTCAATTAAGATTTGTCCCTAAGGACTACTGCAAATAGTTGTGCAGCCATTGAAAGCCTCAAAGGAATTTCTTAAAGTGGTAGAATATCCTGCAACCTTGAATAATAAAACCTTTTTAGTCACAGTTTGTTTATTCCATTTATCTCACTCAACCCAATTTTCTGACCAGGTTCATGCTTGCAATTGTATTTTACCCAGTTTCATGCTCTAAAATACCCAGTAGTTTTTATTTATTTTTCTGCACTAATTGAGAAGTGAATATATATATATATATATATATATATATATATATATATATATATATATATATATATAGATAGCAAGACTTCCTAGCAACAGAAAATACATTAAAAAGAATATGATCATCAGGTTTTCCATGGAGTTCCCTTGAACACTTCAATATGCATATGCCTAGCTTGAATTGATGAGAAAGCTAAGGGCATTGGTAGCCTACTGAAGTGTTTGGGGGAACTCTGTGGACTACTTGACATACATAAATTAATGTGTTTGCTAAGGACATTGAAGAGATGGAATGTTATCAGATGTACCCTAGAGTTCCTCCATAACACTTCATCAATATTGGAGGCTAATTCCATCCTTATTGCAAGTGATTATAACTCATTACTTGTTGAAGTGTTTGGGGGAACTCCTGGGCTCATTTGATGAGAAATTAAAATTCTTTAGAACGAAAAAGATTTGTTGGGCGGAGGTCACTAAAGACCAAGTCTGATCTAGCACCTAATGATTGAGGATTGTTGGGCGGAGGCCATGTCTAGCACTCTTCCTGTCTCGAAAATGTGATGAGAGTTTATAAGGAAATAAAGTTGCGTCACTTTTGCTTCACTACAAGAAAAATGCTTATAGACAACGGTTAACAAAAGTAGTATTAGAGCTAAGTCACGGGTTCGAGTTGTTGAGCGGAGGCTAGTAAAAGCCAAGTCTAGCATCCAGTGGTTGAGGGATTGTTGGGCTGATGCTAGTGAAGGGCTTAAAAGGCCAAGTCCAACACACAACGTCTAGAAAATGTGAAAAGTTGCATTGTAATCGCTTTACTACGAGCTATAACTTTTGGTGTAGTGGTAAGTGCTTGATCGTAACAAGATTACTCCATAGAATTATGTGGAATCAGGCATGATGCTCCATTGTCAATTACTCCGTATATACCAACTCCCATTATGAATAAATCGGGCGAATCTGCATATTTTATGTCGTCACTTACTGTTATACATTGAGATAAGGGAAAATTGTAATTTTTACTCTGTATAATATGCCAATTATCAATGTCACTCTTGAATTATTAGTGGTATAAATATTGCCCCTCAATTTTCAAAAACAGTACATATATTACCCCTCCCTCCTGTAACTCAGGAGGGGCAATATTTACACCACGGGAGGGGCAATATATGTACCGTTTCTAAAAATTGAGGGGTAATATTTACACCACTAATAATTCAGGGGTGATATTGATAATTGACATATTATGGAGGGACATAAATTACAATTTTCCCTTGAGATAATAATGCAACTATATATGATGAAAATTCTTCTAGGTAGGTGAGGGTGAAAATTTCCTTCACGATAACAATCTATTTTTATGAATGATATGCAGGTGTAAAATACCAGTTCAGTACGTACCATGTGTAGAAGGAATATTTGCTTTTCAACTTCCTCAGATACCACGAATGGATGACACTCCAACAATGAATAACCTGGAACCTGATGGGTCATTCAAGCAGATATATAAGATCTGATAAGGGGCATGACTGGTTTGGGATGAATGAAAGCAAAAACTATATGAAATCTATTTGGTAACATAGTTAGTTTATCAGCTGTTTGATTTGAAACGCTAAAATGCAAAGAACAAAAAATCAACAATCGCATCCATGTGGGAGTGTAAACTAAGTACCACTAGACCACAAGGTCTTTAGCTATTACTCCAACAATATATTAATAATGAATTACAACAACAATAACCTTGAACTTAATGTGTCATTTTTTTCTTTTTCATTTTGGTATATATAAAATTAATAATATATCATTGAAACGTAACTCTAATTGAGATAAATGACACTTATATTCATATTTTTGTTCAATTTTTAAAAACAAACTTACAACTTACAAGTACATAAATTTATTATGTTAGGTACTTAAATTTGGTTCACAAAAGTCATTACTGTGACTCTGTGAGTATATAAATTAACTATTGTATGTATATAAATTTTCGACTGTTTGTGCCATTTTTATGCAACTGCAATATTATTTTGTATGTACCTAATTGTTTGTTTTTTTTTATCTATAACTTTTTGTGAGTATATAAATTAACTATTGTATGTATATAAATTTTCGACTGTTTGTGCCATTTTTATGCAACTGCAATATTATTTTGTATGTACCTAATTGTTTTTTATGCAACTGCAATATTATTTTGTATGTACCTAATTGTTTGTTTTTTTTTATCTATAACTTTTTGTATGTACCTAATTGTTTGTTTTTTTTTATCTATAACTTTTTTTTATGTATCTAATTCATAACGCAGTATAGAACTTATTTCATGATATACTCTGTTGTCACTGAAGACATTAAAGCATTAATTGCAATCGGACTTTACGACTAAGAGCATTCACAATAGAAATTTTGGTGTATGTGGGTTTTGTTGAAGTAGAGGAAAGCGAAGAAATAAGAGAGAGAGAGTTTTGCGTTCTCCTTCATCAGTTGTTATGCCACGGATCCGGGACCACATTGCATGGTGGACATGGGTCTATATTCACAATTTCATAACTCTATGTTTATAATTTCATAACATTGAATGGTGTGAACCGCACGGGAGAGCACGGCCGCACCTGAACTTGACCCTATATATATATATAATTCAATTTCCGTGCGGTTGGGTGTCTGCCGTGCAGTTGTGCAGTTAAATATGATTATATGAGCTATTGATCTTACTTAAATCAACGTCAAGGATTACCAAAATTTAAAATATATATATATATATATATTATATATATGGTGGTAATTTGGTAATTTTTGCATTTCGATCAAAATTTAAGGTGCGCTTTTCCTTCTTAAGGTGCGCATTTTTGTGCTTAAGGTGCGTGGTTTTTGTACTTAAGGTACGCGATTTTTTTGTGCTTAAGGTGCATAATTGTTTTGCTTAAAATGCGTGGTTATTTGCTTAAGGTGAGTAGTTGTGTGAAGCTTAAGTTGCGTCAACCTGAAGCTTAAGGTGCGTGTTTTTCTTCTTAAGATGCGTGATTTTCTTTCTTAAGGTGCATGATTTGTGTGCTTAAGGTGCGTCAGTTGTTGAAACTTATGGTGCGTTGGCCTAAAGAGTTAGGTGCGTGATTTACCTTCTTAAGGTGCGTCAGTATGAAACTTTATGACACTTTTTTGTAACATTATTATTATTATATCCCTTCTTGAGGTGTTGAAACTTTTTTTTTTTTTTTTTTGCAATTCCAAAACACAACCAATAATCTTTATAAGAATTTCTCTACAAAGTCATATTTACATTACTCCAATTTAAGTGCGTAGATCAGAAGCATAAGGGTTCAATCAATTTAGAATTTTTTTAAATAGCATTGATCACCATACAACCGCACGGGATTATTTAACCGCACTTAAACCCACTTAAACCCTTTCCTACATATTCATATTCTTTGTTAAATAATACATATTGAATTAATAATTGTATATTATATACCTATACAATTCTTTCAAAAAATATATATATATATATATATATTATAAATTATTAAATATTTCATGATAAACAATATTTATAGTAAAATTATAACGCATTTAAAAACTTCAATAACATATTATTATTTTATAAATAATATTACTTTTTAATATGTGTGTGTGTGTGTATATATATATATATATATATATATATACACACACACACACTGCCAGTCAGCTGTAAACTCATTCATTCTGCATAGTCCAAAAGAAATGAATTACAGAATACGGAGTAATATTTAGCCCAATAGCCCAATAGAAAACAAAAACACAAAATACTAAAAAAAAAAAAAAAAAAGCATTGCCCTAAGTCCCTAACCCTAATCCCTTATTCAGTTCAGATATGCTGCTCCATTTCTCGCTTCTCCACTCCACACTATCACAATTCTCCACTTTCCTCTGTGTCTCGCCGCCTACAGGCTCCGGCCTCCAACCTCGTTGACAATCCGGCCAAGCGGTTACGCCCTCACACCCTCTGGACTTACCCTCGCTTCTTAGTCCTCTTGGTTTCTGCTTCTCCGTACTCCGACGCCAATGCCGTCGCTCCTCCCCCTGTCTCCCTCGTAATCTCTGGCCCTCAGCCAGTCAGGTAACTGGTCATATGTTATTTTTCAAAATTTTTAATTTTTATACTGTTAATTATGTTAATTGTTATACTGTTAATTATGTTAATTGTTATACTGTTAATAAAGCAACAATATGTTATTTAATTGTCTGAAATTTCTTTTGTTTGGTGTTCAATACTTTGATTTTCTGCCAAATTTATTTGCAAGCATAAAATTTGCTTATTTTGTCTGAAAACACCCAGAAGAGATATGCTATTTAAAAAATGAGCTACAAACTGGATAAATATAGTATTCTGGTTGTAAAAAATGATCCTAAATAATCACAACTATCATTATAAAAAGCCAGTAGAAAAAGATCCTAAACTAAGGAATGTCCTGCTTCATGTCCCATCTGTTTCAGTAGTAAATGACTTCATGTCCATCCCAAACTAAGCAATGTCCTGACTAAAATGAAATCTTTATCACTTAAATGCTACTGGGAATAACAATATTTTTAGTGAGAATGTAAAATAAGAAAAAAAAAACATACCATAAAACAGAAACATCAGATGTATAATTTGGTTAATGTTTTTTGAACCACAAATCTCTGTTTACCACTAATATAAGTGGGTGAGAATAATAAATAATTTTTGTATTATAGTGATTGCTCAAACACTAATCTTCCTCCCAATGTGTCTCTTGAATAATGTATTTCTTCCTCCTGCTAATGGTCAAGCTTCAACCAAATGCTCAATATACATGACTTTCAAACATTCTGTTGATGCCTGAAAATATAAATATAGAATAGGCAGACGATGATCAAAATAGTCTGCCCTTTAAATCTGAGTATATAATAAAACATCATCTGGAACATGAATTGCTGCCCTTTATTGTTTTGAGTGACCTGAAATTATGACTAAAGTAATAGGAAACAGAAATATAAGAGTAATGTTAAATAAATACAACAAATACACAAAACATTGAAAGAAAACTCATCTAAAAGACATCCTTTGGTCAAAGGACTAAATTGCTACTCTCCTTTCTTTCCTTGCTGGCAGCCATGGTTTGGCCTATTAACTTCATCAGTTGCTGATTCCTCCTAAGTAATTAATTCTTCAAAAATAGTTAGAATATGATAACATAGCATCTTAATAGTAGAAATATGTTCATATATATAGGCTTAAAATGATAGGCAGATAACATTACCATATCGGATTCATCATCTCCATATTCTTCAATAATTTTTGAAAGGTCTTTTTCTTGATGAATACTAAGTGAAGAGCATTAGGCAGCAACAGTATTATGAAATAACATAGATTTATTATTATGCAATCCATATGTTCAGAATAGATATTACTGCACAATATGTATTAACCTTACCTCTTCGTCATGGAAGAGACATTATTTGCTCTTGCTTGTGTTTCCTCCACAGGGACCTCATAAGTTCTGACCAAACGGACTCTTATTGCTCTCGTATGTAGAGGGCAAACCTGAGAAGCAAGGATGTATTCGGGGGGGCATTTTCTAACAAAAATCTCTTCGTTTATGTTTAAAGATTTAAAGAAGCATGCATGAGTATGTGCAGCAGCAAACTGTATGAACTTTGCACTATTTATAGGAGTGTTTTGATTCTATAAATACATGCACCAACATTTATAACTCCGTACTTATTAATATGTATTGGATATTGAACAGGCTAGGAGGTGTAATTTAATGCGTCCTCAACTCTGGGTATTCTGCAGTTTATTTTTATCAGGGTATTATAATTTGAAATCTGATATAATATAGTGTACCAACATGTCGTTTTAATGATTTATAATTGAGAGTTTTATTTTGAAAATGAACAGACACGGTATTCAAGGTTGTGTAATCAATAATGATCAGTGATTAATTATTTTGCAATAAAAATCTCAATAGTTTTAATAAATGTAAGCATTTGTTAGTCTTCCAAATCCAATACACATTGGATAACGAAAAGTTCCAAAAACATTTAATTAAACTAAATATTCTAGCATCCAAAATGACCTAGTATTGTTTTGGCGGGAAATTTTTTCTTTTTTTATTTACTAAAAAGGTTCTGCTTTATTATAGTAGAAGATTATACAAAAAAAATACCAAAGGTTGAGATTGCTTAGTTGGTAGTAGGTAAGCATCTTATTTTAGAGTTGATCTAATTAAATTATAAACTATTTATGAATATCATATTGAGAAAAGTATTTATGAATAGCATATTAATAGAAATTATGTGTAATTTATTTCAACCATTTCATATTTTATCATAAATATATTTTTATCATGTTTTGAAGTTTTTTAAGTTTTCGCCCTTACATACTTAATGGTATTTTTGGATCCACCCCCAATTGGAGTTACACCAATGTGGTGGCTTCCTTCTGACACGTACTATTCTCTTAATGAGATGTTGAGTGACCATTATTTACCTCTCCGCCTGTGGGACTCTAGGAGTGAGGAAATTTCACCTGAACAAGAAGTTTAAAAAAAATATATGCATAAAACATATGCATTAAAGTGGAATGCTAAACAAGTAACAAATTTATAATTTAATAGCTTGTAATGTCGAAATTACTTTCTTATAGAAAAATAAATACAAAGTAGACGACATTAAGATTATCTTTCAAACAGTGCACCTATTGCTAAAACAAAGCTTATAGAACAAACAACTTATTATATTATTATTACAAATTCCTAACGACCTTCTTGTGCTGAAAAAGTCAAATGATTGGAGCACGGTTTATCATATTCTACAGTAGAAGAGTCATTGTAAATCCGATTTCTTGTAACAAAAGCTGGTTGATTTGGTTTTGGTAGATTCATACTTTCATCTGTTAACATTAGAAATGCATTAGGCATGCTAGGACGACGATTTGGATCTTCTTCAACACATAACAACCCAACGTTTATGCACTTCAACACTTCACATTCTTTATAGCATTCTACTAGTACTGAGTCATCTAATAAATCCATTGCATTCCCTTCATTCCATAATTTCCATGACTGGGATAATACAAGAAAAAGAATAGTAAATCAAGTCTAACATTGTAAAATTGAAAAATACTAACTCATTAAGGTTTATAAGGTTTCTTCACTTACATAGCCTAAAAGGTTTGAGACTTCTTCATGCTGATAAAATGATGTGTTTTTCTTTTCACAAATTATTTCGAGTATGATCACTTCAAAACTAAACACATCAGACTTAGTTGAGAAGAGTCCACTTAGTGCATATTCAGGAGACATGTAACCGCTTTATTATTACCGTAACACACAATCCAATTCAAATATGATGCATGAATTGTACAAAATGAAAAGAAGAGTAAGTAAATATCCAAAATATTAAGTAAATTTGTCTTGAGATATGTATTAAAAATTATGGATCTCGAAGATTTACTCCATAATTCAAGTTAAGTACTACTTACTAGGTGCCTGCAACTTTTTTGGTAATTGTTTCAAATGTATTTCCAGCAACCAGTCTCGCTAATCCAAAATCTGAAATCTTGGGCGTCATTTCTTCATCTAATAAAATGTTATTTGTTTTCATGTCCCTATGAATGATTCTCAATCTTGAATCATGATGAAGATATACAAGTCCTCGAACAATTCCCAATATAATGTCAAACCTTTTGCTCCAATCCAACAATTGTCGACGTGTTTGATCTAAATTGTGAAAACGTACAATATAATACTATTGGAATACTGAATTTATTAATATATAGTTGATCAATGGAATACCAAAGACTACAACTTACCAAATATGAAGGTGTCTAAACTCTTGTTTGGCATATATTCATATAGCAAGATCTTTTCTCCCACTTGTGTGCAGTAACCTACAAGTTTAACGAGATTTTTGTGTTGAAGCTTTCCAATTAATACAACTTCATTCGTAAATTCGTTGATTCCTTAACTAGATTGACTTGATAATCTTTTTATTGCAATTTCTTGCCCATCGAGAAGCATACCCTGCAATACCATTTCCATTATTTGGTATTATAGAAAGGCAAAAACAACCTGAAATGGACATCTAAAGAGATAATAATTCGCTGATAACCTTATAAACTGGACCAAAGCCTCCTTCTCCTAGCTTATTTGCATCAGAAAAGTTGTTTGTAGCTTCCAATATGCTTTTGAAAGTGATGAGTGGGACGCCAATGCCGTTCTCATCTGTATCTTCATCTATCGTTGTATCCATTATTGCGTCCATTGCAAGTTCTGAAGTGAACAGAAAACGCTATTTCAAATACTCAAAATATGGTTTTAATTAATGGATGTCAAAACGGAAAATTTTCTCTGATCTACAACTAAACTACCTGTTATTTTCAATGCTGCTCTTCTCCTTTTGTAACAGACGCAGAAAATAGTGCATGCAACTAGAGCTGCTGCAGCAACTGCTACACTAGCTATGATAGCTTTGAGCTTGCCTAACAACTGCTTTGAGTTTGTATCTGCAATTAATAACATGAAAAGAAAATTACATTAAACACAAAGTAGGAGTTGCAGTTAAGCTAGTTCAACATGAGTATTTGTTGGGCAGACGAACCTGCCTCTCGAAAATGGGGGTATTAAAAAATAAAGTTGTGCCTCTGATCTGCTAGTAACTATAACTTTTGGTATAGTGATTATTGTTGGATCCTAATAATATAAGTGGTATCAGAACCATGGTTGAAAAAATCGCTAGGCTCTCGGGAGCGCCTAGTGCCTAGGACGCCCAGGCGGGATTAATCGAGGCGCCCATGTATTTTTTTTTATTTTATAAAAATTTGCTTAGATATTCTTAATTTTTTAAAGACTAATAATTATAAAGTATATAATTCTTTAATAGTTAATACAAAAATATTAAATATTAACCTAAAAATATATATAGCTTGTATAATTTAGTGTTATTTCGCTAGATGTTGTTTTGAGTGATATAGCCCATTAATAAAGTTGTGCCTCTGATCTGGTAGTAACTATAACTTTTGGCATAGTGATTATTGTTAGATCCTAATAACTATAAGTGGTATCAGAACCATGTGGTGGGGAAATTGTTGTGCTGAGGCAGTATTGTATTGTAATTACATTACCTTTGAGGTTTGAAAATTCAGAGGCAGCAAGTCTGATGTAAATGGTGCTTCCATTACCATCAAAGTGTTTGAGGTTGAGGAGTTGTCCAACCCAAAGTGACTAAGTGAGCAACCAGCATTGGTGTTATGATAAGCGTAGGCAGTAGAAGAACAATTGTGGAGACAAGTGGACTCACATTCTGCCTGATTCTGAGTTGTGATGTTTTGAGGATGTCTTGGCAATCTCACATTTGGATACATTTTGAAGCTATCGGCCATGCCCTCTTCTTGGTAATTATTAGTTCCACACTTCAAATTCAAACTGGTGTTCCTTACACAGCCATCAGAGAATTGATTCAAACCCCAGCGTTTGTGTGATTTGTACTTGAAACCATACAAACAACCACAAACGGGCGATGAAGTTTGGGTGCAGATGCCGAATGGGCCGCAGTAGGCATAAACGTCGCATTCTTGTGCGGGTTGAACCACGATTGGCACCCACTCCTGTCCAGCCTCTAACCACGCCATCCCCTTCCGTTGCCCATTTATGTCTAGTATACCTCTTGCTATTAGGGTTGGTGATACAGTAAAAGTAAAGTAACTCTCGTTCTCGTTGTGAACGATGGTGAAATTGTAGGTGGGCCCGCTGTTCCAGTATTCCTCAGTACCGTTCCATAATTGAACCGTGACGTTGCCATCATTGCTAAAAGAAAATAGGCCGGGTGCGGGATCGTCTGAGTTTTTCCACGACGTGAACACCTGTTGACACAGAAAATTTGATAAATATAATTAATTTTTATTAGATTTGAATATATATATTTGGATAATATTGATATTATCTAATTTGTTAATGAAATAATATCAAAAGAGTTTGAACTTATCAAAACTCTTCTATCTTACAGCTATATATATATAAATAGGACCTTTCGTTTCTATGTATTCATCTTAGAACATATAAGGCCCTTCAGAAGAACAAACATACAAGTTCTTTGAAAATTAAGCCATTTGAATCCGGAGGCCCTTCTGATCAAGCTATTAGAAATCAGGAAGACATCGATTGATCCGGAGGCTCTTCAATGGAGCATTCAAGACATCGATTGAAAAATCAATCCGGAAGCTCTTCAATGGATTGAAAAATCAGAGGATCATACATAGAGATATTGTACCCACATGTAACATGTAATAGGAATTTTGAACCCCGTATAGATATATTCAATTTTCTTGTGTACGCACCTGTTTGGTTTTGGTGAGCTTATTATATCCGAGCTTGGAACCCGGCAGAAGTGTGTCGGTTGGGTGGTCAAAGCTTTGCCAAAGTGGGGCTGTCGAGTTGTCACTCAATACCAAGTTTCCGTCATCTCCAAGTGTTGCTAGCACAGAGCTGATGAGTTTCGCTGTGTGTGATCACCAGGTTGCCGTCTAGGATTCTCAGTTTGGCGGAGGCGATTGCGGCGGAGGGGAGCGGTGCCACCCTGTTTGCTACCCAAACTACTGCTTGCGGGGAGATGTTTTTGTACCAAATACCCACGTAATAGTTGGAAGATTGGCCGGGTCTGAAGAAACCCAGCTCGAATCTTTCATTCGGGGAGGATATAGTTGTAGTTTGAGTTAAATATTTGTTCCCAGAAATTGTTTCTACTCCATAACAAAATGGAGTAGTATTAAACAGCATCACAAGAGGGAGCCAAGAAACCCACACTTTTAAAATATTCTCTTCCATTTAATTTCCGACTTAGCACAATTGTGAGCTCCCGTATTATATAGTGCTAGCTAATGTGAGGCCTAACAGTATACTGTGTTTTTTCTTTTGAGTTTTATTACATATATTCTCAAATTTTACTCCCTGATATAACCTGATAGTTTATTTTCTTCATATGAGCCCCTATAAAGTGGCTACATCAAAATTCCTTTTCTTTTTCTTTCCTCTTTGTGACTTGACTGGTAGCAAAATATGATTGAATATGTTAAGTGTTTATGTGTCCTCAGCTATATAATTCTATACATTTATGAACATGAATTCTGTATTTCTGTATATTAGACCAGTGTCCACGGTGCACTATAGACCTTGGTCTACAATATAACGATGGCTCTTTATATATATAAAATAATTGTGTTAAACTGTTATGTTCGAATTATTATTAATAACTTATGTTTATTCTTTTTTATTTGAATTTATATTTTTCATATTGAATTATTATTAACAATCGAGTATTTCTTTATAACTATAACGTTATTATTGAATAATTAATAGCATGACAAGAACAATAAATTGTAAAAGTACGTAATTTAAGAGCTAAGTAAATAGCACAATATTATTATATTCTTATAAGTCATTTTACATGTAATCAATCAAAAATAAACAATTAATGGGTAACACTTGTGTGAGACCGTCTCACGGGTCTCAATCCGTGAGACGGGTCGGATCACATAATTTGGATCATATTTAATTTATGGATTAATTTTTTTTGGGCTAGTTTTTTAACAATCAGACATGGGCCTTTTTTTAGCCCAGTTTTATTAATTTAGTTTATCAAATTTTAAGCTCCATTTTTATGCGTTTCCTATGTTCTTCACGTCCAAAGTGTCCAAGCAGTTCCTCTACACTTTATCATCTAATTTTCAAATTTGAGTTTATTCTATTTATTAAAACTTTAAGCACATAGAACCCAATTTAATACTTTATAGCCTAAAACTAGTACTTTAAAACACAAATGAATAGTTAACACTTTAGCATTAAATTTAATACGTAATAGCCTAAAACTAGTACTTTGTAACACAAATGAATACTCAACATTTTAACCATCAAACACAATACTTAATAGCACAAATATACTAATTCAATTCATAACAAAAATAAATACTCAACACTTAAAACATTAAAAATAATACTTTATGATGCAAATATACTACTTTATATCACAAATGAATGATCATGACTACTTTAACCATCAAACACAATATTTTATAGAGCAAATATACTATTTAATTGTACAAATGAACAATCAACACTTTAACCATTAAATTTAATACTTTATAGCCTAAACCTAGTACTTTAAAACACAAATGAGTACTCAACACTTCAACCATCAAATACAATACTTAATAGCACAAATATAATACTTTTAAACACCAATTAATACTCAACACTTTAACATTAAATTTAATATTTTATAGCCTAAAACTAGTACTTTAAAACACAAATAAATACTCAACACTTTAACCATTAAACCTAATATTTTATAGCCTAAAACTAGTACTTTATTAAATCACGTGAAGGATGAAAGAGAAGTTGGGAAACATGATATTCCTCCAACAACGTCATTAGATTTCAACCACATTTATATTTGATAACTAAATAAAAAGCCTCTATATCTATTGGTTTAGCATTGAAAGTATAATAAGGGTACAAACCAAACTAACTCCAACAAAAAAGATCTACCTATACTTTTTCCCACATGAAAAACATTGGACTAAGGTAGTAGGAAAGGAGAAAAAAACATCTTCAAGCTATATTTAGAGCACACAACTTGAAATTTATGTATCAAATCAATGGGTTAGATTACTTCTATCTTTTTGTCCAAGAACTAGTGGAAAAGACATGCCCAAAGTCAAACTGGAGAGGTAGCCAAAAGCTTCAGACATTATTGCATTGTTTCATAAGAAAAATACATAGTTCATTCAAAAAACTACAAAATGATAGAACCTGCTCATATTATATATCCAATGCATTGTCCTCTTGAATTCGTATAATTCCAAATAATGAATAAGCAATTCAAATTGAACAAATAGTAGGTTTGTAAACAAAGAAATTTGAATATATATATATAGGATTCAAAATTCCTGTTACATGTTAAGTATCAATATGGGGTGTGGGTACAATATCTCTAGATGATCCTCTGATTCTTCAATTGATGTCTTGACGCTCCATTGAAGGGACCCCGGATCTCTAGTGGCTTGATCTTCAAAGAAGAACTTATATGTTTGTTCTTCTGAAGGGCCTCCGGTGTTCAAATGGCTTGTTCTTCAACTGGAGATTTGGATCAATATGATAGGCATGGAGGAGCTTGGGGGCTTTTACTGCTTTTATTATGATTTTCCCGGGATGTTTACATAGAAATAAAAGCTACTATTTATAGGAGTAGGATAGAAGAGTTTTGATAAATTCAAACTCTTTTTATATTATCTAATTAACAAATTAGATAATATCAATATTATCCAAATATATATTCAAATCTAATAAAAACTAATTACATTTGTTAAATTTTCAGTGTCAATCTAATAAAAACTAATTACATTTGTTAAATTTTCAGTGTCAACAAAATAAAAACTAATTACATTTGTTAAATTTTCAGTGTCAACAAATGCCCCCTCGAGACTTGCTTGTACGCCACTTGAGAAAATATACCACCCGAAAGTATGTAGTGCAAGGAAGTCTCGACACTACAGTTAAATATATAAGGCCGTTTTGACTCGTGCCAAGGCCGTTTTGACTCGTGCCAAGGAGCATGGATATGAGGCCGTTTCCACTCGTGCCAAGGAGTATGGATATGAGGCCGTTTCTACTCGTGCCAAGGAGTCTTAAACATTAGGCCGTTTTAACTCGTGCCAAGGAGTATCATTTACATTCCTCCATTTCAAATTTCATATGTGGTTTGCCCCCATATCGGTGCCTATGAAGAGATGAGAGGCAGAGCTGTCCCACTGGGCGTGCCAATTTGTAAAAAAAGAAATTTGAATATATATATAGGATTCAAAATTCATGTTACATGTTAAGTATCAATATGGGGTGTGGGTACAATATCTCTAGATGATCCTCTGATTCTTCAATTGATGTCTTGACGCTCCATTGAAGGGACCCCGGATCTCTAGTGGCTTGATCTTCAAAGAAGAACTTATAGTTTGTTCTTCTGAAGGGCCTCCGGTGTTCAAATGGCTTGATCTTCAACTGGAGATTTGGATCAATATGATAGGCATGGAGGAGCTTGGGGGGCTTTTACTGCTTTTATTATGATTTTCCCGGGATGTTTACATAGAAATAAAAGCTACTATTTATAGGAGTAGGATAGAAGAGTTTTGATAAATTCAAACTCTTTTGATATTATCTAATTAACAAATTAGATAATATCAATATTATCCAAATATATATTCAAATCTAATAAAAACTAATTACATTTGTTAAATTTTCAGTGTCAACAAGGTTAATAACAAGTATAAGCAAGGAAGTGTAGACCAGATTTGCAATACAAGTGTTAAAGATGCTTAGGGACTGAAAACAGGACTAGTAATCAGTATGGAATAAATAATGCTCTAAACATCAACTATTATAGGCTGATTTTATTTAGTGAAAGAGTACATTTATCTAAAAACCTATACTTAAGAAACTTAGAACCATAATCTGGGATTGTAAATGAAGTTATTTGTATGCAAATGATGAAATGCCAATTACATAAAAAAAATTTTTAAAAAAAAAGAAAAACCACCAAAAGTTATTCCTGCTAGTTAACTCGAGAAAGGAAGCAAACACAAAAGCAAAAACAAGCTTTGTACAGTACATATCCCCAATCAGTATGAACCAAATGTGAAAATCTTTACATTTGCTTCCTGTGCCAGATGTTCACTATGACCTTTTGCATGACTGACATTTTTCATCAACACTTAATAGCACAAATGTACTACTTTTAAACACAAATGAATACTCAACACTTTAAAATTAAATTTAATACTTTATAACCTAAAACTAGTACTTTATAACACAAAAGAATACTCAACACTTTAACATTAAATCTAATACTTTATAGCCTAAAACTAGTACTTTATAATACAAATGAGTACACAAAACTTTAACCATTAAATTTAATACTTTACCTAAAACGAACTTGTACTTTTAAACACAAATGAATATAATACTCAACACTTTAACCATCAAACACAATACATAATAGCACAAACATACTACTTTTAAACACAAATGAAGACTCAACACTTTAACCATTAAATTTAATACTTTATAGCCTAAAACTAGTACTTTTAAACACAAATGAATACTCAACACTTTAACCATTAAATTTAATAAACACAAATGAATACTCAACACTTTAACCATTAAATTTAATAAACACAAATGAATACTCAACACTTTAACCATTAAATTTAATATTTTATAGCCTAAAACTAGTACTTTTAAACACAAATGAATACTCAACACTTTAACCATTAAATTTAATACTTTATAGCCTAAAACTAGTACTTTAAAACACAAATGAATACTCAACACTTTAACCATTATATCTAATACTTTAACAATCAAACACAATATTTAATAGCCACAAATAGATCAATGTACATTTAACAAACATTTCAAGAAGTGAAAAAACATATATGACTATACAGACGCATACTAAAGGAAAGTATTTGCATGTTAAAGAAGAAATTAATTACTCCATATCAGTAGAAGTGAAAGAAAGACAGGAGAAAGAGAGACAAAATAATGTTAATGTTTGATGTTAAAGAGCCATCATTTACCAAATTTTCCTTTGACTCATCATTAACTGCCGGAGATTTCAACCTCACAAATAATTCATGAACAACAATGAATACTCAATTGGGGGATTAGCTCAAATATACTACTTCATAACAACAATGAATACTCAACACTTAAAGCATTAAATCTAATACTTTATAATGCAAATATACTACTTTAAGCATTAAATCTAATACTTTATAATGCAAATATACTACTTTATATCACAAATGAATGATCATGACTTTAACCATCAAACACAACACTTTATAGAGCAAATATACTACTTAATTGCACAAGTATACTACTTTAACCAGCAAATATACTACTTAATTGCACAAGTATACTACTTTAACCATTATATCTAATACTTAATTGCACAAGTATACTACTTTAACCATTATATCTAATAATTAATAGCCTAAAACTAGTAGTTTAAAACACAAATGAATAGTCAACACTTTAACCATCAGAACAGAGATTTTCGGACTCCATATTAAGAATAGTTTCTGGAAAAAAAAATAGTAATGAAATAGGAAGTTAGAAATCCTAAATCCTAAATTTTATTAAAAATTGAAACTTATTGATGATTACTGGAAAAATTCTCTGGGTAGATTGATAGAAATAATTTCAACTCTAGGTAGAGAATTAGGGATTTGAATACAGAAATGCTCATTGGCCAAATTGCAATACTTACCAAGAGTTGGAGGCTGTAGCGGAAATGGAGGCGGGGGAGATGGAAGGAGACGGAGATGGTGAGCGCCAGATGCAAGGATGAGAGGGATTGACGGAGATGGTGAGGGTGCGCGAGATGAAGGATTAGGCGTGAGATGGAGAGAGTGATCTGAGAGCACAGGGAAGAGCGTAGGATGATGAGAAACGGAGAGAGATAATCATAAAAATGCACATGATATGCACATGTTGACCCATATAATTGTGTGACCCGACCCGTCTCACGGATGGAGATCCGTGAGACGGTCTCACATAAGTTTTTGCCACAATTAATTTACTAAATTTTTTTTTTATAATCAATTAATGTTATCAACAATATAACTTTGTGCATGACTTGCATATATAATGTCTTTAGTCTAAGAATTGAATTCGTCATGGGGTCAGTCTCATACAAACAACTATGGTGTATATATGGAAGCCGCCTATGGCAGAGTGCCAAATTGGCAAGTAGTTAATGAAACCAAGAAAAGTCCATCAAAATTCCTTTCTTCTTACCATCACTTTGAATTTTCAGTAATGCATACAATTTGTCAACCCCTGTAACTTTCAAGTATGAAACGGTGATATTATTTTCCACTCCACTTCTTCTGAAGTATAGAGTCAGAGAAAATGTTATTTTAATTGCATGTCTAATTGTTAGAAAATTAGCTTAATATGACAACTAAATTGGTTATTATTTTGTGGTTTGGAATTTTAAAAAAATTATTATTATTTCTGAATAATTGTGAAAATTCCCGACACTAATATCATCTGAAATAATTTAAGTTGAACTATTGTGTCGTTGTGGTTTACACTTACAACATGTTTGGTTCACGGAATGAATTTTAAGGGAATAAGAATAGTATTACATACATAAGGAATGGAATAGTATTCCATATAGGGAATGGAATAGGTCAGGAATACAATATGAATTGTATTTTATTGTTTGGTTCGCTGAAAGAATAGAGACATAATTTCAGTGTGGTTGGTTCAAGATATAGAAATGGAAGTTGCTCAAAACCATGAATGTAATATAACAAAATTAAAAAAAAAAATCGAGAACTAAAAAGAAAAGTTGTTCAAAATAGGGATGTAATATGACAAAATTAAAAGAATATAAATAAATGTAGTTGATGACTAAAAGTGAAATTTGCTCCTAAGATTAAAAAATAAAAAATAAAAAATAAAAAATAAAAAAAAAGATCAGTGCAGCGCTGCCGCTGCCGCCGTTAATCATCTCAGCCCCACCTCCATGCATCAATAAATTCAACCATTCTTAATTATGGATGCAGGAAAATGTATTTTCTACTTTATGTTTTGTATGTGTGTTAATAAGATAAAATGTAATCCCGTACTATGAACTATATCTGATTGTTTATGCCGCACTATTATCTTTCATAACATGTATTTTAATTTATTTACTATTAATTTTTTTTCGTCTAATGTTTTTCATAGATTTCTCCGTTACCATGATGACATGGCACCGGTTATTTTTTATTTTTTTTATATTGAACGGAAGGGGATACCCATATGAGTTCATGCACAGTTAAGCAGCAATATACATGAGAAACCTTTCTCTACTGCAAGTTGGATACCTCTCAACAGTCCCCAGGCTTCAGCTTGTATGGGTGTGCAAGGTCTTAAGTTTTTAGTAGATCCACAGATCCAATTACCTGTGCAATCCCTTATAGTTCCTCCATCTCCTACTTTGGTGAGGGTAAGGACGAAAGTGCTCAAGGGCACAGGCGATCCCGCCTCTCAGCGAACCCATGGTCCAAACGACCAACATTATCCAACATAGCAGTGTCCTGATCTTCCGGTCTATACTCAAAGATTCTGGGAAAGTCAGGAGGTTCTCCCAGTAGCTCATAGTCATCATCCATCCTAGCGGGTGACTCAGGTGGACCATTCGAGTATTGGATCCTTGTGATTGTGATCTGTTTCCCTCTGTTAGAGCCTCTCACTACTGTATGCTCGGGTTCGGCTGCCGCTCTTCTTTGTGCCAATCCCCTACCGCCCCTCCCTCTAAATGCTCCACGCTCTAGAGGAATGGTTTGTCTGGGTGGGGCATTCTGTGGTAATGGTCTTTGACCCTCATTCGTTTGGTTATTCTGATTCATACAGATTCTAGGCAATGGCCTTCGAGCCGCATATTCAGTAGTTGCGGGGACTGTATATTCGTTGGGACCATTATCCTCGCCATCATTCAGGCCCTCTAGGACTGCAAATCGGGAATTCGATCCCAGGCCTCCTTGGACTTCGTTGTATGCTGGCATTCGGTTCTGTCCAGCGTTAGGCAGCCCAGTAGTCCGGTTGCCTCCCCTCCGTTGTCCCCTTCTTTCCTTCCTAGCTACCAACATCCACACCCCGAAGTTCTCCTTCCGAATTCGATTTGAGATGGACTCTTGACGCATCGCATTAGGGGTCTCATTCGTTGATCTCTCTGCCCTCTGAGCTTGCTCTGTATCTGCGACGTGCGCCTCGTTCCCTACCTCTTGATTTCCCGATCCACATTGATCTTGCTTATGGCCATAGATGCCACACTTGAAGCACACCATTTGAATCCCCTCATACTCTATTGGAATAACCTCGCCACCTAATGTGAATTTTGCCAATAGTGGTTTTGTCAGATCTAACTCCACACACACTTTGGCAAACCTGCCTATTGATACCAAACTTCTAGTGGTGTCAACCTTGATCGGTCGCCCTATGTATTTCCCTATTTTCTTTAGGAAGTCGTCTTCGAAATACTCGATTGGAACCGCTGGGAACTTTACCCAGACCAACAACTTATCCATTCTATTTTTATGAGGGAAGAAGTTCGGCACCCATTCTTGGACTGTTAGATAATGGCCCATGATAATCCAGGGGCATTCGTATTTAGCAAACTCGTAGTCTTGGAGCGCATCAAATCTCGCCAGGTAGTAATCTTGGTCGATTGCAATTAGGTCAAAATTTGATTTTGGCTTCCACATCTTTTGGAGCCTTTGCAGAAGGTAAGAATAGCTAACCTTGTGTCCAAGAACTTTGATTATGAGAGTCTGGCGCCATGGGCGTTTGAGGCGTTCTTTTTCCTCTTTGGACACTGGGATCGTTGGGCAATTCGGGTCGGAGCCTGCCTCGTCCATCGCTTCATCATTTGAGACCGCTTCATCTCCCAACTGTGTGTATTGCTCTTTTCTACCCCAGGCGTTATTGGGGGTCTCAACCAGAGTTCTCCATTGGGTGGAATCCGGAGATTTCAGGCCAGCTGTTAGGAGGGTTTCTTGAACAATCCCGTCCTTCGGAGTAAGTATTGGTGTTCCCATTGCTTCTCGATCGCGCTTTGATTTCTTCGAGTTCCGATGCAGTAGGTCCCCGGCTGCCGGCGACCGAGTGGTCGCCGCCGGCGAACCTACATCAAACAAGGAGTCGGTGATGGTCTCCACCTCGCGTTACCTTTCTTGGAGAATTCCCTCAATATATCTGTCTTTCACTGCATCTTCCAACCTTTTACAAATGACACCAGTTATTAATTGATATGGAGCTTCTTTTAAGTCAGTCCCCCCAAATTTTAATGTAAATAACTAAATTCCTTAATAATATGAGTCTGACACCACTTCTTTTGTTGTTCTTCTACTGTTCGAGAATCTCCAGTAGTGACAACCCTAAATCGAAGCCAAAATCCATAACACGTCGTCCAATTAATCTCGTCTTCATCAACGTATAATACTGTTGGAGATGTCATCTTCTTTAAATTTTTCACGAGTGAGAGAAATATGCAGTACGAGACTAATATATTTTGTAATTGTGGGTTAAAAGCTCCTATTTGCACAACTAGCTTAGAAAATAAACAAAAAATTCTTCGAGCGTCAAAGAAAGGAGATAGGCATTATTCGAATTTCTATTTCAATTTTCTTCTCTCTTTATTTAATTTCCTTTTCCTTTTTTTTTTTTTTGCCTTTTCTTCGAATTAATTTAGGGCTTTTCACCAATGACCTTGTGGTCTAGTGGCACCTGGTGTCCCTGTTAACACTCCCACATGGATGATGGAACTGAGTTTGAGCCTCAGTGGAGTCAACTATGAATAGTTGGTAGTACTCACAAAAAAAAATTAGGGCTTTTCAATTTTCATATTTTTTCTTTTTTTTTTATTCAAAAAAATTAGGGTTTTAAAATTGATTCAATTTTCTTATTTTCACTTGTTTGATTTAGGGTTTTTTTGATGAGGCTTTTTTTTTTTTCTTTTACAAAATTAAGATTTTTATTTTTCGCTTCTTATTTTTCCAGTTTTTTTTTTTTTTTTTTCAATTTTTTCAGTTTTTCTCAGGAAAAAGTGTGTTGTTTTCATTATTGTAATTGTTGTGTTTGTAGCAAAATTGTTGGTTTGAGATGGTAATGCATGGATTGATTTGCTAATTATAATAGTAGTTGTTTGAGGTTGAGCAGTTGTCCAATCCAAAGCGAACAACGACCACCATTGCTATTATGATGATAAGCGTAGGCAGTAGAAGAACAATTTTTGAGACAAGTGGACACACATTCTGCCCGATTCTGAGTTGTGATGTTTTGAGGATGTCTTGGCAATCTCACATTTGGATATATACATTTTGAATTCGAAGCTATCCATTGCCATATTATCCTCACATTTGAAGCTGGTTTTCCTGACGAAGCCATCAAAGAGTGCATTCTGTGATTTGTACTTGAAACCATACAAACAAAAACACTCATTTCCATTCCCCGGCCTGGCTGCAGGCTTCACACAACTCTGTAAGTACTGCGCATTAGTTATTCATGAATATACAATTGAAAATTTAAGACATTTTAGAATTTAATTTCTTATTTAATCTCCAAACTATTACATTTCTGCAAACTATTATCTGCATACTGCCACCAACATTGGACCAAAGGAGGAAGTGTGCAGTCAATCTGCAAAACAATCACGAAAAATAATAAGTTTTAGATAGTAGAGTCAAAGTAAAGGCAGCAACTCTTGATTGTAATAGCATAAAACACACACAATAAAATTGATTGTAAAATAGATTTTATTAAAAAAGCCTTACCTCCTTGTGATAGCATTCTGGTTTTCCTTTATCGTAATAATACACAACCAACAATTCATTAAATAACAAAATACATTTGACTACCCACATACAAAGAGGGAACAAATATATACACATACAATAATATAACCAATTCAAGTTATTTTTTCCTCTATTTAAAGTTTAAAGTTGTAACTAAGTGAAATTGATAAAATGAACTAATTGCTTAGTCATATGCAAGTAGCAGATGTAGTAGAGGTGAGACCATTTAAGGTGTCTGAACACACACACCCACAAATGCTTACACTTCAATAAAGTATGTATAAGTGAGGCAGATATGGAAGAATGAAGAGAAGCCAATTTAGAATTTACAATGACATTATATAAACACTACGCATTAGAATGCTGCAAAATGACTCTAATTACTTCTTGGCAAATGATAGTAGTAATAAAAAGTGAGCACTAATTGAAAAAGAAAAAAGCAACTAGAAACAAGGCATTCAGGTTACCTTCTTGGTGGCCTGCAAATGCGGTGGCAACTGAAATAGTTCCATCCTTGGCTTATATAATTTTGCTTATAATTGAGTAATAATGTTAGACACCATTTCTAAATTTTACCATCTAATATTCCTTGCCGGCCTGTATGACATTACTTAAAATTTTTTTATTTAATTACTAAACCAAAACTATTATATATACACACACACACATATATATATATATATATATATATATATATATATATATATATATATATATATATATAAATTCAATTAATACCATATGGATCAACATATATGACATATATACAGGGACGGACTCAGAAACTTATCTTAGTGAGGACGAAGTTTAAATAACGTTAGAAATGTCAAAAACAAAATATCAAACGCTCATAATAATTAAGACTCAAATACAAAATACATTATAAATTACAATAGAATGTTTTTGATAGACTACATAATAGTTGGGGGCGGAGCCAAAAATATACTTGAGTGGAGTGAGAATGTGAAATTTTAAAATACTTTGAAATGCTATAAAAATATCTATGACAAAATATGAAACATAATCAATTAGATAAAATAATTTGAATAGAAAAAGACTATATCTAAAAACATAATAAGTGTGGATGAAGGTTATACCCCTCATTTATGTTCGTTTTTTCCGTTAAGTTTTTTTGTACATTATGCTATAAAAGTTGTACTACATAATATTTTGGACAAATATACCCCTACCGTTATAACTTCCGTTATCTTTTCCACTATTGTTACTATGCACATGCATCCACCATATATTTTCTTATCTTCTTCAATAATAATATATACACATTAAATATTAGAGTTATATGTTAGTTATTTTTTTAAATATAAATATCCAATTTGTAAAAATATTTTACATTATTATTATTATTATTATTATTATTATTATTATTATTATTATTATTATTATTATTATTATTTACTATATTAAAATTTAAATAAATTTAAAATTTTAATACAAAATACTAATATTGGGCACCTATTTTTTGCGCATCGCGCATAAGAAAAACTAGTTTATAAATAATTGATGAACTATAATATAAACTTGTATACTACATTAATTAAAGGTTAAAGTGTCATCCCCCACCATGAACTATATTGGATTATTCATGTCGCACCTTGAACTTTCATAACGTTCATTTCGATACACAGACCATTAATTTTTTTTAATCTAGCATTTTTTACAGGTTACCTACAAGTTATAGGTAATCTATGCTGACTTGGACTTTTTTTTTTTGTTTTTTTTTTTTATTTTCTTCTAAACCTTTTCCAGCCAACAACCGGTACCGGAACCATAAAATAATAAAAAAAAATCTTATATTTAGCCATTTAGCTATTGGCAGTAGCTAAATATATATATATATATATATATATATATATATATATATATATATATATATATATATANTATATATATAATTATATTTAGCAACTGCCAGTAGGCAGTAGCCAAAATAATAATTATAATATGGTTTTTATAATAACAAAACATATTATATAAATTATATATATAAAGGTTCCGATTCCAGTTTGTGTAACCTTGGAACCGTGAAGAACGGAGCGTGGTCACCCCTAGGTAGGTCGTCGGTGGGCTCGGCACACGCTGCTGCAAAGGAGGGGAGGAGCAATGGATTGTAGAGGGGCTGTGGTGATTTGGTCTAGTGTGCACTAGTCCGGCTGAAGGCACGGGAGAGGGGCAGTGTGAGGCGTTGATTTTTGGGGTTTACTTAAAATTTTGGGTTGACTTAAAAAGAAGATCCACATAAGCTAATTACCTGTGCCATGTCATCATAGTAACTTGGTAACCTGTGAAAAATGCTAGATGAAAAAAAATTAATGGTTCGTGTATCGAAATGGACGTTATGAAAGTTCAAGGTGCGGCGTGAATAATCCAATATAGTTCATGGTGCGGAATGACACTTTAATTTGACATTTAATTTGTACAGTTAATTAAATAATTCATAAATAACAGACTAAAAAAACATTTAATTTGTCTTGTGGATGGATGAAAGAGGTAACGTACAAGAGAAAGGCTAAGGCTTCTAAGTTCAAGTCCTCTTAGTGAGATCCAAACCTATGACATAGGTTGCGCTATTTCACATCAAATTTAGAGTTCCAACCAACTAAGTTATTCGAACATTTAATAATTTGTACATATATATAGATTTTATATATAAGTTTATATATATATATATATATATATATATATATATATATAAGGGGTAGGGTGGAGTGGGGGAGGGGGACATCTGCCCCCACTGTGGGTCGCCCCTGCCTATATATGACCAAACATAAGAAGTAAATCATACTAGCTAAGAAGACTTTGTGAGGCGAATTTGATCAAAAGGATGGTGGTAACAAATGAAATCATGATTTTTTTGGTACGAGAATCATATTCTACCCACTCAGACATTCTTTCCATGCTAGTACTTAATAACCCATAGATAAATATATATTTTAACTAACAAAAGATTTACATATTTAAAATTTATCTCACTCAAACAGTCGTATACAATTTTTTGTGATAAAGGTCAGTCGTATTGGAATAGGACATTTTACATCATCATCAAGGAAGTTGCTCGAAAGCTTTTGTCCTTTTCTTTTCTTTTTTTTTCTTTTTAAATACTACGTACAAAAATAATTATATTGCATAAATCTTATTCAAACAATGTCAGTAATATATGTTAGTTAACGGCCCGCAACTTACTCTGATATCAATTATTAAAATCAAATATATTATTATTATGTCAAAAATTATAACTAATAGTAAAGATATAACTTTATTCTCTTTATACTTACGTAGAAATTAGTGTTACGCTTAGATAATAAGATGTTAAATTTAGTCCCTAAAACTCTGCAAAAAACAAATCATTATAATTTATAAGTATTTAACTCGAGAGGCAATTGGCTCCTAGTAAGTATCGAAACCTCAGTTTGCACAAAATCATAATTAAAGATCACAAATACTCCGTAACTGTGTATTGAACTTAATTTCTATGCAAAAACTTGTGTCAAGACAGGTCGAGTCAACATAATTTGGATCATAGTTAATATTATGAGTTTGTCTTTGATTTATTTTTATGATCTCAATTGTGTTGACTTGATCCATCTCACGAATTGAGATCCATGATATGATCTTATACAAGTGTGACCCTAATTTCTATTATAGTGGGATATATGTCTATGAAATATAGATAAATTATTATTAATTAATTAAATTAGATCTATTAAAGGATATGAATGTAATTATTTGCAATTAAAACAAAAACAAAAGAAAAAAAAACCAAAAAAAAAAAAAAAAACCAAAAAACAGAACAAAAACAAAAACAATTGAAGTGTGTTTCTAAGGCAAAAGACAGTCTAAAACCGAGGTAATACATCAATAACAGAATTATAAAAGATGAAGCTAGTTTAGCAGGTCGTATCTGAGCATATCTAACATGTGTAACCGCACACCTCATATTTAAAGAAAAATATTTATATGTATCATATAATTTACAACAAATTATGCTAAATGTATGAAGATTGTACCAATTTGTGATAAGATTATATGAAATTGAGCCCAATTGACAATTGTTTTAAAAATCATATATATATATATATATATATTGCCAATTCCAATATATATATATATATTTCCTAATCCAAAAAGATTGCAAATTCCGTTCCGCAATTATATTTCATAAATCATAATCCCACATCTCAATTAGACAATTAGCAAATTCTCAATTCCCAACTCTATAAAATACGGGAATACCATAACGAAATTCGACAATTCAACAATTCCCAATTCACAATTCAGTAATTTCGTAGATCGCAAACCACAACTCAACTAATTCTTTAATTCTTCTTGAAACATATGAGTTGTTTTCCAAATGCTACAATTGCATAACGAATATTATTGACTATCCCGATTACTATTGCCTCTACAGAAAGGAGTTTTTCAAAGTTGAAATTGTTAAAATCTTACTTACGATCAAGTATGTTGCAAGAGAGACTCAATGGATTAGCTTTAATCTCCATTGAAAATGAGCTTTTGGAAGAAGTTGATATCTTTAATCTCCATTGAAAATGAGCTTTTGGAAAAAATTGATATCAAAAATTTGATTGATGATTTTGCGTCTAAATGTGCACGATGCATGCCACTTTTTAAATAAAATTCTATATGTATGTTTTATACAATATTTATATGTTGATACACCTTCTTGAATAACTATTATTTATATATAGAAATTACTCAAAAAAAAAGGTTCAAATTAAGATATGGCATAAGGCCCCAATTTTTATTGGAACGGCCCTGTAGTTTAGTATAAGATAAATATTTTAATTACACCATCTTTTACAATTAATCTTACATTATTTATTCTACAAGATTACAAACAATGAGTAATATTAACTCCAACGAACTAAGTTGGTCGGTCAATTTACTAAAGATGCAGATGATGACAATCTGTTGTGGTAAGATTATATTTCCATTTTTTAATTTTTTCATATGTTTGCAAACCTTAATTGGGCGTTTGGTTGGAGGGAAGGAATTAGGTGGTAAAAGAATTGCAATTCCATTGGAAAAGAATAATGCGGGAATAAAGTGGAGTTTAAATTCTAGTGTTTGGTTTGTAGGAATAAAATTACTATGAATTTCAATTCCAATGTTTGGTATACAAGGGAATAGAAAAGGAATAAGTAGTATAAAATCCAAAATGCCTATTATTATTATTATTATTATTATTATTATTATTATTATTATAAACAATGTAAATTTTCAATCACTATTGCATAGAAATAAAGAATTCATTTGCTAGTATAAACAAAGTTAATAAACACACAACTCACGCCATTCACCGTTGCATAGATCGCCACACAGAATGAAAATTTTGTTGTCCAAAATTTATACAAATGCGTTATATAGTATATATACATACATATCAAATTTAAACACTTAAGAGTTTTAGGAAAACATACTTTATTAAGGTTGGTCTAGAATGAGTATTGCTCAAGAACGACGTTCTATTTTGGCAATAGTCAAAGAATAATACACGTTATAATCTAGAAAGAAATGTCAAACATCAATTTTAAGTTAAAAAAGAGAGGGGTAATTTTGTCTTTGGATTATCTTTTTTCATCCTAAAATCCACGAAATTAAAATCTCGGGGGGACATGTGGGATTCTAATTCAATGAAAATGAAGGAATTGGAATTTCCACCAACCAAACAAATGAATTTAGTTAGCTTTGGAATTAAGTAGAATGAAATTGTAATTCTTTCCAACTAAACGCCTGAAAAAATTAGATATAGTAAGTTTTTGGCAGTTTTTCTGATTTTTTAATAAATTTAAATGTTATTATTATATTATATTTTGAAGGATCGCGTTCAGGTGCTTATTGGCCGTCCAGGAGAGAAATGCGGACGAATCGTAGCGCGCCACGTGTCCGTAATGTAGTTGCACCTAACGTTATAACTAGGTGGATGTAATGTTATAACTAGGTGCACCTAAGTGCATAAATGTTAACAAGGTAAATTACTTGCACTTGTAAGTGAAAATAGGTGCACATGTGCAAGTAAAATGTAGTACAAGTGCAAGTAAATTGTACAATGAGCATCAATACTAAGTGCACCTAATGTTACAACTAGATGCACTTAATGTTATAACTAGGTGAACCTAGGTTGCACCCAGGTGCATGAATGTTAACAAAGTAAATTACTTGCACAAGTGCAAGTAAAATGTATTGCAGATGCAAGTAAAATATATTACAGGTGCAAGGGAATTGTACACTGAGCATCAATACTAAGTACACCTAATGTTATAACCAGGTGCACCTAATGTTATAATTAGTTGCACCTAGGTTGCACCAGGTGCATGAATATTAACAAGGTAAATTACTTGCATTTGTAAGTGAAAGTATTTGCGAAAATAGGTGCATGAATATTAACAAGGTAAATTACTTGCACTTGTAAGTGAAAATAGGTGCGAAACTAGGTGCACTTGTAAGTGAAACTAGGTGCACCAAAGTTCCAGTTATTTACGAAAATGCCACCGCGTCGTTTTTTAAAAATTGCATCTGATTCGTTGATCTGGACACGTAGACGGCTGTGAAGCGTTCTCATTTCTTACCTGGGCGACAATACGCACGAGAGTGCAACCCATATTTTGAAAGTGATTTTTTTTCATTAGTTGTTAAACCTTGAAAATTATATCTAGTTAGTTTATAATTGATATTTTAATAATAAATTTAAATATTATATTATATATTGAAAGTGAGTTAGATTTATTAAGGCATAAAGAAAATAATGTAAAATTACAAATGTGATGATATGTATTGTCAAAGCGAGTCGGCCTCATTAGTCCACTCCCGGATCGTTATACCGTGGACCCTGGTCCGAAACGAGACGCGCGTATGCGGCGTATTACAGGTTTTTTTTTAAAATTAAAATATAACTGTGTCGATACAAAATACACAGAACTCATCCTCCTAAACATTTGAATGCACAAACACATCACAACCTGTGTTACTAACATGAATACACAAAACGTTTGCCTATAATACACATAACGTTTGCCTAGAATACACAGAATATTTGACACAAAATACATCAAACTCATCCTCTAACATTCAAATGCACAAACACATCAAAATTTGTGTCAATAACATGAATATACAGAACGGTTGCCTAGAACACACAAAATATTGACACAAAATACACAGAACTCATCCTCCAAACATTCGAATGCACAAACACATCATAACCTGTGTTACTAACATGAATACACAGAACGATTGCGTAGAATACACAGAATGATTGCCTAGAATACACAGAACGATTGCCTAGAATACACGGAACGATGGCCTAAAATACACAGAAATACGCAGAACTCATATCCTAACATTTTGGTACGGGTGTGCATTGTGCACCCTGGTCCACGATATAAATTTCCCCCGCTCCCACCGTGGGCCAAATTTCTGACAAGCTTTTACGGACCAGCTTGCTGACTAGGATTCATGCAACATTAAAAAAAAATAAAAATCCCGATAGCATAGTATTCATCAAACATTTAAAAAATAAAAACCTACTTATATTATTACCACGACATATAAAATGTGAGTGAAAAAATTAATCCCAGTAGCATTTTTTGTATCAGGCCATGAGGTATCCTGAGCAAGTTCTAACCGTACGAAACATCTTTAAATCTGTACCATATTAAGATTAATCCTCATTTCTACCAGACTGAGGCATCTTTAAATCTGTATCATACTCAGATTAATCCTCATTTGTACCAGACCGGCCCAATTAAGGGGTAATGTGCTTACCAGATTGATTTTTCCATACGATAAGGGGTTAGAACTCCTGACCTCTCTTAAGAGTGTACCGTAATTCATACCAATCAAACTGGTTCAGTAGCATTTTTTTTAACATAACATTTTCCAACTATTATTTAGATCGATAAAATAATATTACCGATGACTGAATAGCTATGATTTCAAAGTCGTCGGTAATAATTAACAATTTTTTTTATAGTGTCACTTTCAAACATGCAAGTCAAGCAGACATTTCATTGCCACCCATTGCAGGTCTTCCAGTCTACCCACTTCTGTACATCAATACTTATATTAATTTCTTTCTAAGTTTTATTTTCTCTACTTTATAATAAAATATTCAACAAAGAAAAATAAAAATAAAAATTTAACATAAAAATGACATTCTTTATACATATTTAAATATAAAATCATTCACTAAATTTTTTTATATTAATTTCTTCCTAAATTTATTTTCAAATGGTTATTAAAACTAATACATACATAAACTCTAAAAATATATATAATTTTTAAAAAATCGAGCTTCAAAAATTGGAGGTAGTGTATTTTTTTTTAGTATTACTGACTCTGTTATAATGTAGTATATGTTCATAACTACTTTCTCAACTTACTGAAGCACAAAGGATCATCATTGCCTCCACTAATGCTCGAACTCACCCCTACCATATGGGGTGTAACTGGGTGCCACTAGACCACAAGGTCATTAGCATTGGAGGTAGTGTATCGTCGCTCTAACCACACATAACTAGAACTTGACCGGGTTGGGAGTGAAAGCTAAGCCTTGTGGAAGTCGAACTGTAGTGGAGTCACTTCCACTCTATATATAGTAAGTAGCACGTAGTTTTCTGTGTGAAGCCATATGGAAATGGAAAACAATTTTCTTGTATTGCTTTCTTGGCTCCTTCTACTCATCTCTCTTTCGAATACCCCACTCTCCCATGGAGCACAAACCATTTCCGGGAACCAATATTTAACTTAAACTACAACTATATCCTCTCTGAACGGAAGATTCGAGCTGGGATTCTTCCGACCCGGTGAATCTTCAAACTATTACGTTGGGATTTGGTACAAAAACATGAATCATTACCCGGCCGGAGAAGTTTTTTTGAATTGGATTCGAAAATGTGATGAAAAAAATGCCAAAAAGGTAAAACTCCTCTTGAAGAGGAGTGTTAGCTTATATTCATTATTAGGCAAAGTGATGATTACTGATGATTACTAATGATTACTCCGATGATTATTCCGTAGCTTTCAAACATTATTAGAATGATCAACTTTTATTTTAAAACATCAATGATTTGTTAGTTATTAATGTTAGTAATGATTAGTTATTAATGATTAATTGATGATTAGATGGTTAATTGATTGGTTGTATAATTTTTTAATTATTTGGATTGATGATAATAAAATTATTATTTTGTCATATTTGTGCAATAATGATTATTGTGAGTTAAAGATAAGATAGTAATGCTAAAACTTGTACGATAAATTTCGGTTTTAAATTAATACAATTTAACATATTTAATATACATCTGTAAAATAAAAAACAATAAATTCAATGGCAATATAAATTTGGGAAATTGCATATATGTTTGTACCTGGCGTCGTAATGTCACGAACCAGTTCCACACAATGTCGGGCGGTCACGCCTCGTTGATTGCCGTCGTGGTTGTTCTTGGACCAGTTGAGGGAGAAACTCATCCATTGACGGTAATTGCAATTGCCTACCACCTTGATCGGATGACTCTCCTCTGTGAAAGTCCTGTATTGGGTGGCGCAAAGGCATATTGTTGTATGTAGGACGAACTTCATAATTATGCATGTGAGATAGGGGTTGTTGATAGGATGACCCAGGTTGGGTGGGGTCGTACACTGCACTCGCTGGGGTCGTATAATTTAGATATTGAAATGAAGATGGAGCCCGACTCATCCTCGTCATATGGTGAGTACTCCCCAAACTGGGTAGTAGTAGGGGTACCATACAAACTACTAGTAGTATGGGTACCATACGAAATACGAGAAGGGCCCGACTCATCCTCGTCAAAAGAGAAACTCATCATAACGGGCAACAGAATGTCCCTCATATCACAATCATCCATACCCTCATTCTCATCATCTTCCTCTTCATTAGCTTGACCGGCCCATGCATTTCCCTCAGCCTGGACGCCTGGATGCATAACACGCCCACGCCCACGCCTACCGCCTTGTCCCGCACGCCCCCACCGCTGCTCCCTATTGCGACGACGACCCTGGATCGATTCATCTGGATCAGATGCATTGTGAAACATCTCATCAGGGACATGTTCTATATATGTGAACATGGTTGATTGTAACAAGTCGAAAGCCTGTCCGGTCATGTTCACAACGGTTTCATTATTTTCACCATCATCAATTGAGCGCCTCCCGGTAAAACCTAGGCTCCACAACCCATATATCTACGCCACAAAAAATATATAACACATCAAAATCGTAACATAATAATCCTAAACGTATGAATATTTAAAAACAACACATACTAACCATTTCAGTATAAGTGGCGGACTGTGGCTGATAACCCTCACATATAGTATGGGCAGGATTACTAATCATGCGGCGCCCACACTGGTGCTACTACCTCTGGTAGACATTTCTTACAGTATGTTGACCCTGGGGCACTTGCATTTGGATGACACAGTTCGGTGCATCATACCATTGAAGCACATAATCCATATGTTTTTCTAGCCAATTTGAAATATATCTCCCTGACCGTCCGTCCAAATCGTGCAAGTCCTTACGAAATTGCACTGGACGAGGTACGTCTTGAAACCAATGAAATTGTCTTTAGAAGCGGTCAGGGAAATGATGTTCAACGATATAAAAAAATATTAGCGGTACTTCTGCAGTCCATATTCTTTCACCCGCCTTGCAATAGTCGGGCAAAATTGCCATAACTTCGTCGTACGGGGTGAACACAAACTGCAAGAAATCGTAATATATATATATATAGCACAATTTTATAATGATATTTGTTATGTAATCTAAAATCGTAATATAATGTCATAGTATAAATTAAACGCTATAGAAACTTACGTTGCGTTCGTACGTACGATCTAATTGGTCTCGATATGCTCGGACAACGTGTGTGGTCACATTGGAATAGCCATGTGAAGAGACTTACCTACAGTTGCAAATACAAACTTAAGTTAAGGAAACACTAGATTATCAAATATAAATCTATTAACGTATTTAATACAATTAACCTCGCGCCGAGCGGCAGATCACCCAACGACTCCACTGGTAAAATACCTTGTGGCCTAACCATGGGCAACCGCTCCCATGCCCATAACTGCAATAGAACTATGCAGCCGCATACTGTTGCAGTGTTGTAGTTAGAACTTCGGCATAGCGCTCTGTACAAATACGTCAGTACTGTATATATAATAATAATAATAATAATAATAATATAATAATAATAATAATAATAACAACAACAACAACAACAACGAGTACCGATGCAACTTTTCCTTTAGAAGACTAAAGCTGGTAATGTTTTGTATGTTGGATGCAAACGGAAAATACAAGGTAATACATTAATACTTGACAAAGCAAACCGGTTTTTGACCGGGAAGGGAGGACGGGTGGGCGAGGTTAAGAACAAGTTTAGGTTGGTTTACTTTAGAAAATTGTTTTTTTTTTTTTTTTTTATTTTCTAGTTTTCATTCTTTATTTTTTTTGTTTTGAAATTTGTTATTAACATTCAATTTTTTTAAATTTATTTTTTATACTAATGTTATAAAATTAACACAAATGTTATTTTGAGTGACTAGTAGATGCACCCGTGCGATGCACGGATTAAAAAATTTAAAATAAAATTTATAGTCTAATATAGAAAAATATTAAATGATGAATACAAAAAATAAATTCATAATAATAACATTTAATTTTATTACACATTATTGAAACTTTTTTTGTATACGATATTGAAAATTAGTAGTTGCACCCGTGTGATGCACGGAAAAAAAAAATTAAAATAAATTTATAGTCTAATATAGAAAAATATTAAATGATGAA
>NC_044925.1:18238377-18253300 GCF_003576645.1 Ipomoea triloba | reverse complement strand
AACCCATATATCTACGCCACAAAAATATATAACACATCAAAATCTAACATAATAAATCCTAAACGTATGAATATTTAAAAAACAACACATACTAACCATTTCAGTATAAGTGGCGGACTGGGCTGATAACCCTCACATATAGTATGGGCAGGATTACTAATCATGCGGCGCCCACACTGGTGCTACTACCTCTGGTAGACATTTCTTACAGTATGTTGACCCTGGGGCACTTGCATTTGGATGACACAGTTCGGTGCATCATACCATTGAAGCACATAATCCATATGTTTTTCTAGCCAATTTGAAATATATCTCCCCTGACCGTCCGTCCAAATCGTGCAAGTCCTTACGAAATTGCACTGGACGAGGTACGTCTTGAAACCAATGAAATTGTCTTTAGAAGCGGTCAGGGAAATGATGTTCAACGATATAAAAAATATTAGCGGTACTTCTGCAGTCCATATTCTTTCACCCGCCTTGCAATAGTCGGGCAAAATTGCCATAACTTCGTCGTACGGGGTGAACACAAACTGCAAAAATCGTAATATATATTATATAGCACAATTTTATATGATATTTGTTATGTAATCTAAAATCGTAATATAATGTCATAGTATAAATTAAACGCTATAGAAACTTACGTTGCGTTCGTACGTACGATCTAATTGGTCTCGATATGCTCGGACAACGTGTGTGGTCACATTGGAATAGCCATGTGAAGAGACTTACCTACAGTTGCAAATACAAACTTAAGTTAAGGAAACACTAGATTATCAAATATAAATCTATTAACGTATTTAATACAATTAACCTCGCGCCGAGCGGCAGATCACCCAACGACTCCACTGGTAAAATACCTTGTGGCCTAACCATGGGCAACCGCTCCCATGCCCATAACTGCAATAGAACTATGCAGCCGCATACTGTTGCAGTGTTGTAGTTAGAACTTCGGCATAGCGCTCTGTACAAATACGTCAGTACTGTATATATAATAATAATAATAATAATAATAATATAATAATAATAATAATAATAACAACAACAACAACAACAACGAGTACCGATGCAACTTTTCCTTTAGAAGACTAAAGCTGGTAATGTTTTGTATGTTGGATGCAAACGGAAAATACAAGGTAATACATTAATACTTGACAAAGGCAAACCGGTTTTTGACCGGGAAGGGAGGACGGGTGGGCGGAGGTTAAGAACAAGTTTAGGTTGGTTTACTTTAGAAAATTGTTTTTTTTTTTTTGTTTTTTATTTTCTAGTTTTCATTCTTTATTTTTTTTGTTTTGAAAATTTGTTTATTAACATTCAATTTTTTAAATTTATTTTTTATACTAATGTTATAAAATTAACACAAATGTTATTTTGAGTGACTAGTAGATGCACCCGTGCGATGCACGGATTAAAAAATTTTAAAATAAAATTTATAGTCTAATATAGAAAAATATTAAATGATGAATACAAAAAATAAATTCATAATAATAAACATTTTAATTTTATTACACATTATTGAAAACTTTTTTGTATACGATATTGAAAATTAGTAGTTGCACCCGTGTGATGCACGGAAAAAAAAAATTAAAATAAAATTTATAGTCTAATATAGAAAAATATTAAATGATGAATACAAAAAATAAATTCATAATGATAAACATTGTAATTTTATTACACATTATTGAAAACTTTTTTGTATACGATATTTTTAGTCGTACTTACAAGTTGGACATTTTCGCTACAAATCAAAATTTTGAATCCTTTAGGATTACTAACTCTTGACACTGCTATTTTCAAAAACAAATCGACGTTTGTTAGTATTTGACCTTGACTTTTATTTATTGTCATATGATAACATCAAAGAAAATTGCTTTCTTTGGAATTTAAAAGGCAATCTTGGATTTAAAATATTTTTGAATATATATATATATATATATATTTTTTGGTTGCCCAAAGGTATCCCTACAGCCGATAGCCAGAAGACTAATCCCCCGTCCCAACGGTTAGCACACTAATTGGTATGGGACTGGCCAAATGGTTTGCTCCATTCACATGGGTGGGGATCGAACCCCCAATATATTTTTTTAAATTTAACGATTTATGTAAGATTTTTACATTTGATATCTGAACCAAATTAATAATCATATATACATAAATAAAAATATATCTGAACTAATAAAAGTTCACCTAAATATTCATTTGAATGATATATACATATATATATATATATACATACATATATATATATATATATATATATATATATATATATATATATATATATATATTAAAATGACGCATCATCTTAAATACTCAAACTACGCACCTTAAGCATTAAAATAACGCACCTTAAATACACAAACCACGCACCTTAAACATTAAAATGGCGCACTTTAAGTACACAAATCACACACCTTAAGTATTAAAATGAAGCACCTTAAGTACACAAACCACGCACCTTAAGCATTAAAATAACGTACCTTAAGTACACAAACTACGCACATTAAGCACACAAACCACGCACATTAAGAACCTTAAGTTTTAATAACTCACAAATCTTAAGCATACGAATCACATACCTTAAGAAAGAAAACCACACATCTTAAACTTTAAGTTGACGCACTTTAAGTTTCAACAACTACTAACATTAAGAACAAAATCCACGCACCTTAAGCACAAAACACACGCACCTTAAGCATAAAAACCACACACCTTAAGAAGGAAAATCACTCACCTTAAATTTGACCTAGATGCAAAAATTATCAAATTGCCACCGTGTTTTTGTTTTGTTTTGTTTTTTTTTTAAAAAATTTTGTTAATACTTGACGTTGATTTAAGTAAGATCAATGACGTTGATTTAAGTAAGATCAATGACGTTGATTTAACCACACAACCGCACGCGACACCCAATCGCACGAGAACTAAATTATGTATAGGGATGAATTCTGGTGCATAGATGCTCCTAGGTGAAAAATGATGTTAAATTTGAGCTGTAATCAAATCTAGATTAACGGCCAGTAAAAAAAAAAACAAAACAAAAAAAACAAAACAAAACGTGCGTACTCCAGAATTACATAACCTACTGTCCACATGGCAACAATAGTAAGAACAAAACATAACCAAGCACACCAGAAATCTTTGAATTGAAAGAGATGGTGGAAAATATCACATGTGCTACAAAGTCCACTACGAAAATTCTGTCAAAGAATTAAACGTAAAAATGACACACCTTAAGAAGAAAAACAACACACCTTACAAAAGCAAAATAACACACCTTAAAAAGAAAAATCACGAACCTAAAGCCTTAGACCAACACACCTTAAGTTTCAACAACTGATACACATTAAGCACACAAACCACACACCTTAAGAAGGAAAACCACGCTCCTAAACCTTTCGACCGACGCACTTAGGTTTTAACAATTGATGCACATTAAGCACACAACACAAAAATCACGCATTTTAAGAAGGAAAATCATGCACTTTAAATTTGACCTAGATGCAAAAAGATCAAATTGTCACCGCGATTTTTTGTTTTGTTTTGTTTTTTTTTGTTTCTTTTTTAAAATTATGGCCACTGATCTTGACAAGATCAATGGCTATCATCTCACCCGACAACCACAGCTCTGGTAGCCAGCTGCACGAGAACCCATTAATTGAGGGAATTAAAAACCCGCATGTTTATATAGATGATAAGCATAATTTATTTATATGATTATGGTTGGTTTTAGTATTTATTTTATATTTATATTGCAACATTTCCTGTTTTATTTGATCAATGTACATGTTGGGCAGCAATAATCAATCATTATTGTGTGAAACATGGTCTACCCAGCTGTGTGGACCATACTATCAAATAATGCACATTTAATATGAAAATAATGTATATTCAGTATAAAAATAATATACATTATATTTAGGGGATGTACATTATTTGTATACTGAATGTACATTATTTTTATAGTACATTCAGTACAAAAATAATGTACATTTAGTACATTAAAAATGTACATTTTACTATGGTCCACACAGCTGTGTGGACCATGATCCACACAATAATTTGCCAGCAACAATAAAAATATTTAGCTAATGGAGTAAATTGCCCCAATTATGTAATTGGGCTGCACTATAATTATGAATAATTAGCATTCATGGCCCATTTCAATATCTTATTTAATTTTTGTTGAGCCCATTCAATTTATATGTTTCTTTGCCATCGAAGAAGTGTAAACCCAAGGGAAATTGGGGCTTTTAATAATTATGGATGAAGTGAGGTTCCGCGGCCACTGAGGAGTGAAAATGGATAGATCAATGGGGATAAGTGTCGCTAACTCGCTATTACTTCTTGGGAATTATGGATCGACTGATGACTATGGGAGTTGAAGACGAACTATTCAATTGCAGTGATGTGAAAGTTTCAGAGTGGTTGAACGAAGAGATAGCGCTTCCTTAATATAAGGTTCATAAAGTTATTGAATTGTTGGGCAGATTTTTAGGGATGGAATACGCAGTTTTATTAGTTCATATGAATATAAATAGCTATGTATTCATCATTCTAGGGACATGCGAACAAAAACTGTAGTTGTATTTTTTGCTGAATGTTGCATCGCTCTTTCTAGTTAAATTTCTTTAAACCTGGTCAAGATCATGCATGTGAACCACGATTTCTATCTGTTTTGTTGAGTTAATTTATCTGCAATGAGTATTTAATATTCTTATGTACTATTTTCTTAGTTGTCTCATTTAATGGTTATGAGGCTGCTAGTTTCATTATTTGATTCAATTCATAGGGAGATTAAGAAGTGATTCTTATAATTGATTTTTATAAAGTAGCAACTGCGATTAATTTTATCACGGCTTTAGTGTTAATTTAATCATAGAAAAAATATTAATATGAATTTTACATAACTGTTTGTGTTTATGTTGTTTAATTTCATTGGTTTTTTTCGTTTTAATGCTGCTATAAACTTAAATATAAGGGCATGTCTTGTGTTATTTGATAGTTAGGGGTAGTTGATACCGCTTGTGTTTGCTTACCTATATATGACTAAGGAAAAACAGGAATGAATTCCGCAATGAATGTTCAAATGCAAATGAATTAGTCCTAGAGTCTATGAATAATAATAAAGATCCGATGGTGAATATTTTCTTTGAAAGTGTTGAAAATTCAATTGATTTCATTAGCAAAACTTCTGTTTGATTCTTATCTTTTTTATTCTTATTCATTTATTTACTTTGAATGTCAATTTCATACCAAATCCCCCTTGTTGCTTAACACATAAGTTAAACTAGTTGCTCCTATTAGGAACGAACCTTACTCTCAAATCTCAATACTACATCTTATAAGGTTTTAATTTGAGAGTCTATGACAGCTCGCCAATGGACCATTATAATGTGTGCATATTAAGCTTGTATTGCGTGCAACATAGGATATGTACACACAACACATGCTTAATATGCACACAAGATAATGCATTAATGCTCCATATACACACATGTCTTTGACTTTAGATTAAATAAATAATATTTTGATTTTTTTTAATTTGAATATTTCTAATGTTTTATTATCTTATTGTCAAAGTAATTAAAATATAGAGTTTTTTCCACTTTTGGTACTATGACTTTAGTGTTTCCGTCAATTTAGGTACACGACTTTCATTTTGGCACTTTTAGTCCTTGACTTTAATTTTTTTGCCACTTTTAGTCCTTGACTTTGATTTTTTTTTTCTACTTTTAGTCCTTTCGACCATCCGAGCGACAACTTTTAATCGAAATCAACAAATTGTTATGCCATTAAGGGTAAAAGTGTATTTCGATAAAGTTCTAAATATATTTATAAATAAAATTAGATAAAAAATAGGAAAAAGAAACGTTATTTGCTTGTTCTGCTTCGCTTTTTAAGCAACAACTTTTAATCGGAATCAATAAAATGTTGTGTCATTAAGTGTAAAATTGTCTATTGATAAATCTCTAAAATACATTAAACGTTATTTACCCTTAATGGCACAACAATTTGTTGATTTCGATTAAAAATTGTCGCTCGGATGGCCGAAAGGACTAAAAGTGGAAAAAAAATCAAAGTCAAGGACTAAAAGTGGCAACAAAATTAAAGTCAAGGACTAAAAGTGGCAAAATGAAAATCGTGTACCTAAATTGACGGAAACACTAAAGTCATAGGATCAAAAGTGGAAAAAACTCTTAAAATATATCTACAATTATATTTTCATTTATAACAATGGCCTTGCTTGACAATTAGTTACGTTGTTAACAATTGGTTGTTAGTGGGCTTGATTAATTGTTTATGGAGAAATATTTGATATTTGGGAAATTCTATTAAGAGTTACGGAGTATTTGATATTTAGAAAATGAGGAGAGAGAAAAATATTCTGGATTAGCTTTACGGAAAATCTTAAGGAGATAGAAGAATCTTTTGGCTTAATTCTTCAGAAGATTTATGAGAAGTAAAAAAGGGAAAGTTATTTCTGTAAAGTAAGATTATTCGAATAGTAAGAACCGAAAAGTTGATCCTAGAATGATTCGCTCTGAACAAACAAAAAATAAATTTTGGTTTTGATCGTCTAAGGGATTGGAAATTTGGTTAGCCAAAGAAGATCTAGACACAAGCTCTGAATAATTTATGAAAGCTAAACAAACAATAAAAGGAGTGAGACAAGTTAAACATATGAATAAAATAGTGGAATGAAAGTAATGATAAAAGACTAGGGATTAGAATGGGGGTTATTGGTTTGATGCCTAAACATATAATATTATTTTTATGAACCTAAGTTCAAGTTTTATACATTAATTTTATTTAAACAAAAATAAATAGTAGATTAATTATCTAATCTGATAGTATCAATTCAATACAACTGCAATATCAGTCATGGTACATGGTCCACAATGCATTGTGAACCATGATCCACATTATAACGATTTGGACCAATACGTTGATAAGCGAATTGGCTTATCAACCACTCCAAATTAGTGTCTAGTTAGTTTTAATTTATATTAATGTTTGAAGATGAGTGTGCCATCTCAGTTGGTTTGTCCTTGTTAAACTGTGAAGGGGATAAAAGCAATCAACTACTGGTGTCTGAGTTAGTTTTAATTCATATTTAAAGAATTAAAGCTCTCTTTTAGAGCATGGATCACATAAATCCAAGGTTGTCAATGTCATGTCTGCATTCTCTTTTCACCACTCCTGTCAGTAATCAATAAAGCCTCCCTTTGGAAAGTATCATATATAATGATTCCAAGTGGGAATGACAATAGAATGAATAATATTCTTGGAGCGGAGGGATCCTTAATTCCAAAATTTTATCTATTATATTATTTATTGGGACAATGCCAAATTAAGTTCATCGAATTGTTGACTTGATAAGCATAAAATTATAAGTTCAACTTTCAGAATGGGTAAGTTATGGACAATTTAGTTTTTTTTTTTTGAAAGCGGACAATTTAGATTAATTTACTTTATTGTCGTCAATTGCCAAGTAAGATTACAAGGTAGGGTTTATAGGTTGATTTACTGGCTTCCTTATGATGTTTTGTCGGCTAAGGTAATAGAGTTTTCTAGACCACACCCTCACACATGGGTGGATCAAAATTTTTTTTTTAGTGAACATGAAAGATTAATACAAAAGAGATAGTTTGAAAAAAAAAAAAAAAGAAGAAAAGAAAAGATAAGAAACAGATCAAAATTTTATTAAAAAATAAATTTATACCAAAATATGAAACATAGTTAGTTTGATAAAATGATGATTTAAATAAAAAATACATTATAAATTATGCTTTAAAAAATTAAATTAAATATATCATTATTAATATTTCTAAAAAGTATAGTGAGAATTGAAACTTTGACCCTTTTCTAAATTAAAAGCATAACTTGTTATCCCACCTAACTCAACTATTAGTTATATATATATATATATATAAATACACACACAAGAGGGTACTATAATAAGGGGAGAGCAGCTGGCCCCACCGTAGTCCCACCCTAGCCCTGGCAGATAGTGACTCCTAGAAAATTTGTATCCACTATTAGTTGTGGCCCTCAAAAGATCCACTCACTGCAATATGGTAACAAATTAAAGTCAATACAATACAGTTTTTGCAGTTGCACATTCAAAAAAGTTGTACGATTTGTCAAAAAAAAAAAAAAAAAAAGTTGTACGATAGCTAGGTAGTGCATACCTTCATTGATATATGAATCTTTTTTTGGCTTCTATAAATATTCAATGGAACTAAATACCAAGCTGTGCTTGTTCGATCTTCTTATTCATGATATTAGAGAATTAGCTAGAGATTTTAGAAATCTTTACTTTTCATTTGCAAGGCAATACTTAGTTTTTCCGAACCTTTCATTTTAAATTCTGTTTTTAGGCATGAGCTAATAGCATCAAGCTTTTTAATGTATTTCAATAATATTTATGTTTGCCAATAAGGTCTCGCCTATTTGTTAGCACGGGAGGCCTTGTCTAAGTCTGACTGTGTGAATTGTTTATGGGTTCGGTTTCGTTCCATTGTTCATGTTTGTGAACTTGAATAAGTTTAATTAAAGTTTCCTTTTTGTTTAAAAAAAAAAAGTACAAGCTGTACGTAAATATGAAGAAGAGTTTGGGTCATCGGTTTCAACCAAGCGACTATGAGTTGCTTATGATTCTCTTCCGTTTTGTTACTGGGATGGGTTGCTATGACACAAATGTGATTCGCCATGAAGACCTCTACGGCGACAAAGAGGCATGGGAGTTATTCCGTTGGGATTGCGATGAGAAATTCCACTACTTTTTTACTCAGTTGAAGAGGAAATCCAAGGCCTCATCATCGAGATTTGCGCGCAGGGTTGGGAAGAGCCCCGGCACATGGCACGGTCAAGATAAAGGCAAACCAATAGTTCACAAGAGAAGTGGGGCGCTGTTGGGGTATAAGCGGAGCTTTGTTTACCGGAACAAAGAGGAAGCGGAGCAAGATCGGCAATGGCTTCTCAAAGAGTTTTATCTCAGCGATGCAGTGATGAAGAAAGCCAAGGAGACGTATCCCATTGTGGAACATACAAAGGATTTCGTCCTGTGCAGGCTCCAAAGAAAAAAGAGAGCCGGTAGTGAACCTCAAGAAAGCGGCGAGGATGTTCCCATTGAGATGATATTGCAAATCTTGGAGGGTTCCACGGAGACATTACCGCCTACTGAGGAACAAAATGGCAGCTATGATTATATCTATCCTAAAGAGGAGATTTTGGCACAACCGGCTGTGGTGCAACAGGGGGAGAATATCGATATGGGTTTATTATTTGATGGCGGTATTCTGAATGAGGATTCCCCACTGCTTTCTATGCAACAACGTTTAATGGAGGACGAATTGGAAGATGATGATGATATTTGTATCCACCACGATCGTTCATACTTTGACCGATTTACCCAAGAGATTTTGCAACCTCCCCTTGGCGCAACGTAACCCCCTATGAAGGCCAGGGAGGAAGATGCCCCCTGTCGTCATATTACTTTATTTTCCCTTATAATTTCTTTCCATTCAATAAAATATTGACTACTGATACTATACATTTCTTACTGTAAAGGATTATATGTGACGGTAATATTATAATATTACCGGTATATTTTGTATTATGAAACTCAATATAAGAGTACAATAGTGTGTTAGAGTACAAATGAGTTCAGTACGTGTTCTGTCTAAGTTCAAGTGTCGTCCCCCTGCAAGTGTTGTGAGCGTCCTTTATATTCCTGAGCGCAACGTTCCATCTTCAATGCACAGTAAATGGAGCATCAATGCTGATCGCAATAAATAGAGTATCAATGCTGATGAGCCATTAGAGTGCCGTTGGAGTGTTGATGAGCCGTTGGAGTGAATGCTGAACAGCTAGTTTGAACGTCTACTCATTGTCTTGGGTCTGCTTCCCTATTACTCTGTCAATATGCATGAAGTTGCTTGTTGTTTATTATTCTAAAATAATTTATAATAATCAACGAACAATATTGTACATACAATGATACAAAGTCTTTTCTTTAGTTACATACATATAAATATATATCATCGTACCATAGCTAACGGGCATTGTCATCCATCAAGCCCTTTGTTAACCAACTTCGCTGGGATGGAATTGAAAGTTATTTTGGCTTTCAAATTTAAATTTGAGTCTGACTAGTTTATCTATAAAATATATCTGGCCCTGTTTGGTAATATAGTTAGCTTTATTAGCTAATTTTGATTTATTTGACCATTATTATTTGTTTGACTTGGTTAAATAGCCAATATAAGTGTTTGATTAATTAGTTTTTTGTAATAGTTTATTGTTCCAAAATGCTAAAATTTAAAAAGTTGTTTCAAGTAGCTTTTCAAGAAAGTCATTTTACATATAATCAGCTATCAACTAACAACTAATCCAAACATATTTTTACAATTGACTAATGCTATCAACTAATTAAAACCACAAACCCAATCAGTTTACTACTATTAGCTATTTACCAAATACCCTCATTATTCATCACAAACATTATATTTTTACCACCAAAATATATAATCCAGTTTTGTAATATATGTTTATGGCAAAAGGGTCAAATAGACATTCAAACTTTAGCTGAAAAGTCAATAAGTCCCTAAACTTTTTAAAGGTGCAATTACACTCATCAACAATTCATTTTGATGCAATGAGACCCAAGAATCAATTAATGACTTTTTATAACAAGTCATTAGGGTTTCGATCACCCTCCGATGAAATTTCATGTGAAAAAATGACCGGCGAACGGTCGTCGATCACGGAGAAGGTACAGAGAAAGCGACCACTGGGTTGCCTTCAAGCGAGAAGGCAACCTTTGTCACATTCTCTGTACCTTCTCCGGTCACCGGTCACTTTTTCACATGAAATTTCGTCGAAGGTGGCCGGAATCCTAATGACATGTGGTAGAAGGTTATTAAACGGCTTTTGGGCCTCATTGCATCAAAATGAATTGTTGATGGGTGTAATTGCACCTTTAAAAAACTTATGGGACTATTTGACTTTTCAGCTCAAGTTTGAGGTCTATTTGACCATTTTCCTTACGTTTACACTTATGCAAAAAAAAAATTATGATGAGATACCAAAACTCATAGGGCATACGGCATACCACAAGCAAAGATGAAAGCAAATTAAAGGATGATCCATGTATTTGAAGTGATTTTATTTAACCTTCAGTGACAGGTCGAGATCAGTCCTCCTTTGATGAATTGTTTTATAAGATGCCAATGTCTGGATGGCTGACAAAAGCAATTGCATTGAACACAAAAGAAGAATGTGTTGTGCATTCTTAAATCAAAAGGAATGAAGATTCCTAAAAGATTCCCCTGGCTGCCCTTAATTATATATATATATATATATATATATATATATATATATATAAATGGTCACTATTATATGGCCTGCTTGAGTTGAGTATCTTGAATATAATATCATTAGGCACATCAACATCCTGTCCCAAACAATATAATACGGAGTAATTCTTTAAAAAAGACCAGAAGAAAAAAAAGGGATAGAGATTACCTCATACGAAGAGGAAATGGCGAACAGGTTGGTTAGGGGCTGTTGACATTTTTGTATAAATTTGACTAGGATAAAAGATAAAAATGTGTAAGAATAAAAAGGTAGATCAAAATGTGTAAAGTACTGGCTGATTAGAGCATCTACATCAATGTAGATGATTTTTGGAACACCCCTCCTCAAAAAAATTGAAAGAATTATTATTATTAATTATTAATTATTATTATTATTATTTGAAAGAATTATTATTATTATTATTATTATTATTATTATTATTATTCTGACTATTACTACAACATAAGGGCATTTTAGTTATTTTGTCGCTTCTTACCTTTCAATTCCCTGTACTCCTATTTCAGCATACCAAACACTGTAATTTCAATTCCTACTTTATTCATTGAATTGCAATTCCACTGAATTACAATTCTTTTCCCCCCTAATTCCCTCCTCCCAACTAAACGCCCTGTTATAGTTTGAGCGTACACTAATGTTGCTTTCCACTAGGAATTGTCTCGGTCAAGAATGATGACAAGCCGAGAATCACTAGGTTGAACAACATTTTATGTTGTCATCCTTTGAACTTCAACTCCTTGAATTTCTAAGGTCTTTCGATTGAACCACATGGTACCGTCACAAACACTTGCATTATAAGGATATACCCTTGGATGCCACCACCGGTCTCCGAACCAAAGTTCACCGGATTTCAAAATGTGCAACAACTCTACCACTCCAACGAATCGAATGTGCATCACAAGCAACATTCATGCTTCCAATTACAACAACAAAAGTGGATGTCATCGACTTATCCACAAATATATCAGTTTTTAAGAGTGTACATGGTGAATAAGTCGATTTACCAAAAAAAAATATATAAAAATATATACACAAAACGAAAAATGAAATTTAATTTTTAGAAAATTAATACCAATCAAATTTTTGTAGGAAACCAATATATGAGCGTTGTAGCATTAATCTCCCAGAATAAAACGGATTGCAGCTTAAAGTTTGAGCACTCAAAGTAAATGCTCGGTGAACAAGAACAAAGGCGAGCACTTTGACCTAACTTTTATGTAAGTGTTGACAGAGTTTTTGTAAGAAAATAGTTGAGAGAGGAAGAGATAGAGTAAAACAAAACCAAAGTTTTGATCAGGTGAAAAGTAGTAGGAAAAAAAATGGCATTAACATCTGAAATAATTTCAGATATATAAACTATGTAATCGACAACTTAAATTTGACTTAAACACAACTGTTACGACTATTAATTCTTAAAATATAAATTTGACTTAATTCCTATGAATTAGAATATAATTAACATTGTCTAGAACGGTACTCTGAAAAGTAGTTCGAGTAGTACCCACGAAGAGTTGTCAAAAGGTTACGTACGAGTAGTCAACTACTCGGTCAAACCGAAGAGTAGACTTTCGAGTAGTCAAGTTTGAATGTACTTCGAGCAGTACCCACAAAGCATCCGGAAGAAGTCTGAATGGTAAATACTCGTACAATACAATCCAAATAGTAAACAAAGTTTTACTCCACGCAAGAGAGAATCTCTATCTTATACAATTCAACCTCCTTTAAAAAATTCACTTCCCAAAGCAATGTGGGACAAATGCTTTATCAAAGTCTTTACACCTTCATTTTTAACTCAATTGAGTCTGCTTTAAGAATCAAAATTTCATTCACCCATTATTCGTTTTGTGCGTACAATATATCGATTTCTTCGTATCTCTGTGGGAAGTGTGAGAATCCACTTTAATCGGACACAAATCGAAAGTGGGCCCCATATATATTTGTACCACAAAATAGTCACTTGAATGCCATTTTATGCTAAAATTTCAAACAATCGTGGGAAGTCAAGATCTGTCGTACGGACTACAAATGCTTATGCGGCCATTTGAAAGGAATTTCTGAAAGTGGTAGAATATCCTGCAGCCATGCATGGATAAAACCTTTTTATCACAGTTTGTTTATTCCATTTATCTCCCTCAACCCACATTTCAGACCAGGTTCATGCTTGCAATTGTATTCTACCGAGTTTCTTGCTCTAAAATAGTTTTTATTTATTTTTCTGCAATTGAGAATTGAGTATATATAGCAAACCTTCCTGCATCAACTTCCCCAATGCAGAAACTAGAAGCAACAGAGTGCATAAAAATATGGTCAGGTTTTCCATGGAGTTCCCTTGAGCACTTCAATATGCGGCGTATATGCATATATATGCCTTCAACTTATGAGAAATTAAAGGGCATTATATATTGCTAGCTTACTGAAGTGTTTGGGGGAACTCTGTGGACTATTTGACATATAACAATATCCTGCTGATTGCGAGATTAATGCATGTAGTGTTTTTTAATTAAGGACATTGAAGAGAATATTATGAGATGTCCCCTAGAGTTCCTCCATAACACTTCATCAGTAGTAGTGGACATCCTTATTGCAACACCTTACATGTTGAAGTGTTTGGGGGAACTCCTGGGCTCATTTGATGACAAAGTTTTGTTTAGTAGAAAGAAAAAGGTTCTAGAGGTAAATCCGAACGGTGATGCTAAACATTATTATTTCAATTTTGATTTTATTTTTCTAATTTTTCAGTTTTCATTTTTTTTTTAGATTTAAAAATGTACCGTACAAATTAACACATATAAAAATGACAATGGTTTTATTTATTCGTTGTCATTGGTGTGTTGTTTTAAGAGCACTTTAAATACACAATATTTTTATGTGTGTCTGACAGTTTATTCTTCTGATCATTATCTTCTCAAATGGATTATGTTCTGAGCTAAGGTGGCCTATTGAGAATAAAAGTTTCATTGTGCTCAATTGATGACCGTATTTCATACAACTGTTGTGCAGTGGGTGTAGTCAGTGAGCCGAACAACTTCAGCGTGGATCTCCAAACGAGGTACTCTTTGGACTGCTGATTGCAAGGATCTTCCTCTATAAGCTTCGTCAGATTAATTACTTACCTTGTAAGGTATATCGTACATTGGATTGAGATTGCGATCTCTTTACCATCTGTATGATTGACTGACTGTGATAGTGGATTGGGTAAATAATATTGTGTATTTTATTTGTTTGGTTTAATTTTCGCACTAAGTCTTATCTCTGACGCACTTACTGTTCAAACAGTCATATATTAGTTCAGTGATAAGACAATTACTCAAACAGAACATTATTAAAGTATAACCTATATACAATATATAACACGAATACATAAATTTCAGAATTAGTATGTAAAATTTATATGTTTAGAAACTACATTAAAAGTACTATTAAACACAAAAAAAAAAATTAAATTTAAAAAATATATGAAACGCTAATATATATATATATATATATATATATATATATATATATATATATATATATATATATATATATATATATATATATATAT